>NW_026904056.1:0-197416 GCF_024500275.1 Phycodurus eques
CAGGAGGCGCTGGGAAGCATTTTTAAGCGATAAAAACTGCAAATGTGTGTAAAACACAAACCAAAGCTTTGTGATTCATACGACTGCCTGTAACTCGTATAAAGGGGAGAGTTTTACTCTAAAAAGCAAGATAATTTACTGGGAAAGCATCCTTTGTGAAGTTCTGAGTCAAAATGAAAAAAGTGTACAGCAGAGGGAGCTGGGAAGCATTTTTAAGCAATAAAAACTGCAAATGTGTGTAAAACTCAAACCAAACCTTTGGGATTCAAACCACTGCCTGTAACTAGTATAAAGGGGAGAGTTCTACTCTAAAAATCAATAGAATTTACTGGGAAAGCATCCTTTGTGAAGTTATGAGTCAAAATAGAAAAAGTGTACAGCAGGCACAGGGAAGCATTTTTAAGCGATAAAAACTGCAAATGTGTGTAAAACTCCAACCAAAGCTTTTGGATTCAAACCACAACCTGTAACTAGTATGAATGGGAGAGTTTTACTCTAAAAAGCAAGAGAATTTACCGGGAAAGCAGCCTTCGTGAAGTTATGAGTCAAAATGAAAAAAGTGTACAGCAGAGGGAGCTGGGAAGCATTTTTAAGCGATAGAAACTGCAAATGTGTGTAAAATTCCAACCAAAGCTTTTGGAATCAAACCACTGCCTGTAACTCGTATAAAGGGGAGAGTTCTCCTCGAAAAAGCAAGAGAATGTACTGGGAAAGCATCCTTTGTGAAGTTATGAGTCAAAATGAAAAAAGTGTACAGCAGGGGCTGGGAAGCATTTTTAAGCGATAAAAACTGCAAATGTGTGGAAAACTCACAAACCACAACCTGGAACTTGTATAAAGGGGAGAGTTTTACTCTAAAAAGCAAGATAATTTACTGGGAAAGCATTCTTTGTGAAGTTATGAGTCAAAATGAAAAAAGTGTACAGCAGGCGCTGGGAAGCATTTTTAAGCGATAAAAACTGCAAATGTGTGGAAAACTCACAAACCACAACCTGGAACTTGTATAAAGGGGAGAGTTTTACTCTAAAAAGCAAGATAATTTACTGGGAAAGCATTCTTTGTGAAGTTATGAGTCACAATAAAAAAAGTGTACAGCACAGGGAGCTGGGAAGCATTGTCAAGCAATAAAAACTGCAAATGTGTGTAAAACTCAAACCAAACCTTTGGGATTCAAACCACTGCCTGTAACTAGTATAAAGGGGAGAGTTCTACTCTAAAAATCAATAGAATTATCTGGGAAAGCATCCTTTGTGAAGTTATGAGTCAAAATAAAAGAAGTGTACAGCAGGCGCTGGGAAGCATTTTTAAGCAACAAAAACTACATATGTGTCTAAAACCCCAACCAAAGCTTTGGGACTCAAACCACGGCCTGTAACTAGTATAAAGCAGAGAGTTTTACTCTAAAAAGCAAAATAATTTAATGGGAAAGCATCCTTTGTGAAGTTATGAGTCACAAACAAAAAAGTGTACAGCAGAGGGAGCTGGGAAGCATTTTTAAGCAATAAAAATTGCAAATGTGTGTAAAACTCATACCAAAGCTTTGGGATTCAAATCACAACCTGCAACTAGTATAAAGGGGAGAGTTTTACTATAAAAAGCAAGAGAATTTACTGGGAAAGCATCCTTTTTGAAGTTATGAGTGACAATAAAAAAAGTTTCCAAAGTCGCTGGGAAGCATTTTTAAGCAATAAAAATTGCAAATGTTTGTAAAATTCCAACCAAAGCTTTGGGATTCAAACCACTGTCTGTAACTAGTATAAAGGGGAGAGTTTTACGATAAAAAGCAAGATAATTTAATGGGAAAGCATCCTTTGTGAAGTTATGAATCAAAATAAAAAAAGTGTACAGCAGGCGCTGGGAAGCATTTTTAAGCGATAAAAACTGCAAATGTGTGTAAAACTCAAACCAAAGCTTTGGGATTCAAATCACAACCTGCAACTAGTATAAAGGGGAGAGTTTTACTCTAAAAATCAAGAGAATTTAGGGGGAAAGCATCCTTTGTGAAGTAATGAGTCAAAATAAAAAAAGTGTACAGCAGGCGCTGGGAAGCATTTTTAAGCTATAAAAACTGCAAATGTGTGTAAAACTCCAACTAAAGCTTTGGGATTCAAACCACAACCTGTAACTAGTATAAAGGGGATAGTTTTACTCTAAAAAGCAAAATAATTTACTGGGAAAGCATCCTTTGTGAAGTTATGAGTCAAAATAAAAAAAAAGTGTACAGCAGAGGGAGCTGGGAAGCATTTTTAAGCAATAAAAACTGCAAATATGTGTAAAACTGCAACCAAAGCTTTGGGATTCAAACCACTGCCTGTAACTTGTATAACGGGGAGAGTTATACTCCAAAAAACAAGAGACTTTAGTGGGAAAGCATCCTTTGTGAAGTTATGAGTCAAAATTAAAAAAAAGTGTACAGCAGGCGCTGGGAAGCATTTTTAAGCAATAAAAACAGCAAATGTGTGTAAGATTCCAACCAAAGCTTTGGGATTCAAACCACTGCCTGTAACTAGTATAAAGGGGAGAGTTTTACTCTAAAATGCAAGAGAATTTACTTGGAAAGCATCCATTGTGAAGTTATGAGTCAAAATGAAAACGTTTCGGCAATAAAAACTGCAAATGTTTGTAAAACTCCAACCAAAGCTTTGGGATTCAAACCACTGCCTGTAACTAGTATAAAGGGGATAGTTTTACTCAAAAAGGCAAGAGAATTTACTGGGAAAGCATCCTTTGTGAAGTTATGAATCAAAATAAAAGAAGTGTACAGCATGCGCTGGGAAGCATTTTTAAGCGATAAAAACAGTAAATGTGTGTCAAACTCCAACCAAAGCTTTGGGATTCAAACCACTGCCTGTAACTAGTATAAAGGGGAGAGTTCTACTCGAAAAGGCAAGAGACTTTACTTGTAAAGCATCCTTTGTGAAGTTATGAGTCAAAATTAAAAAAAAGTGTACAGCAGGTGCTGGGAAGCCTTTTTAAGCAATAAAAACTGCAAATGTGTGTAAAACTCCAACCAAAGCTTTGGGATTCAAACTACTGCCTGTAACTAGTATAAAGGGCAGACTTTTACTCTAAAATGCAAGAGAATTTACTTGGAAAGCATCCTTTGTGAATTTAAAAGTGAAAATAAAAAAAGTGTATAGCAGGCGCTGCAAAGCATTTTTAAGCAATAAAAACAGCAAATGTGTGTCAAACTCCAACCAAAGCTTTGGGATTAAAACCAGTGCCTGTAACTAGTATAAAGCGGAGAGTTTTACTCTAAAATGCAAGAAAATGTACTTGGAAAGCATCCTTTGTGAAGTTATGAGTCAAAATAAAAAAAGTGTACAGCAGGCGCTGGGAAGGATTTTTAAGCAATAAAAACTGCAAATGCTTGTAAAACTCCAACCAAAGCTTTGGGATTCAAACCACTGCCTGTAACTAGTATAACGGGGAGAGTTCTACTCTAAAAAGCAAGAGACTTTACTGGGAAATCATCCTTTGTGAAGTTATGAGTGAAAATAAAAAAAGTGTACAGCAGGCGCCGGGAAGCATTTTTAAGCAATAAAAACGGCAAATGTGTGTAAAACTCCAACCAAAGCTTTGGGATTCAAACCACTTCCTATAACTAGTATAAAGGGTAGAGTTTTACTCTAAAAAGCAAGAGAATGTACTGGGAAAGCATCTTTTGTGAAGTTATGAGTCAAAATAAAAGAAGTGTACAGCAGGCGCTGGGAAGCATTTTTAAGCGATAAAAACAGTAAATGTGTGTCAAACTCCAACCAAAGCTTTGGGATTCAAACCACTGCCTGTAACTAGTATAAAGGGGAGAGTTCTACTCGAAAAGGCAAGAGACTTTACTTGTAAAGCATCCTTTGTGAAGTTATGAGTCAAAATTAAAAAAAAGTGTACAGCAGGTGCTGGGAAGTATTTTTTAAGCGATAAAAACTGCAAATGTGTGTAAAACTCCAACCAAAGCTTTGGGATTCAAACCACTTCCTATAACTAGTATAAAGGGGAGAGTTCTACTCTAAAATACAAGAGAATTTACTAGGAAATCATCCTTTGTGAAGTTTTGAGTCAAAATAAAAAATTTGTACAGTCGGCGCTGGGAAGCATTTTTAAGCAATAAAAACAGCAAATGTGTGTAAAACTCCAACCAAAGCTTTGGGATTCAAACCACTGCCTGTAACTAGTATCAAGGGGAGAGTTCTACTCTAAAAAGCAAGAGAATTTACTGGGAAATAATACTTTGTGAAGTTATGAGTGAAAATAAAAAAAGTGTACAGCAGGCGCCGGGAAGCATTTTTAAGCAATAAAAACTGCAAATGTGTGTAAAACTCCAACCAAAGCTTTGGGATTCAAATCACTTCCTATAACTAGTATAAAGGGTAGAGTTTTACTCTAAAAAGCAAGAGAATGTACTGGAAAAGCATCCTTTGTGAAGTTATGAGTCAAAATGAAAAAAGTGTACAGCAGAGGGAGCTGGGAAGCATTTTTAAGCGATAGAAACTGCAAATGTGTGTAAAACACAAACCAAAGCTTTGTGATTCATACGACTGCCTGTAACTCGTATAAAGGGGAGAGTTTTACTCTAAAAAGCAAGATAATTTACTGGGAAAGCATCCTTTGTGAAGTTCTGAGTCAAAATGAAAAAAGTGTACAGCAGAGGGAGCTGGGAAGCATTTTTAAGCAATAAAAACTGCAAATGTGTGTAAAACTCAAACCAAACCTTTGGGATTCAAACCACTGCCTGTAACTAGTATAAAGGGGAGAGTTCTACTCTAAAAATCAATAGAATTTACTGGGAAAGCATCCTTTGTGAAGTTATGAGTCAAAATAGAAAAAGTGTACAGCAGGCACAGGGAAGCATTTTTAAGCGATAAAAACTGCAAATGTGTGTAAAACTCCAACCAAAGCTTTTGGATTCAAACCACAACCTGTAACTAGTATGAATGGGAGAGTTTTACTCTAAAAAGCAAGAGAATTTACCGGGAAAGCAGCCTTCGTGAAGTTATGAGTCAAAATGAAAAAAGTGTACAGCAGAGGGAGCTGGGAAGCATTTTTAAGCGATAGAAACTGCAAATGTGTGTAAAATTCCAACCAAAGCTTTTGGAATCAAACCACTGCCTGTAACTCGTATAAAGGGGAGAGTTCTACTCTAAAAATCAATAGAATGTACTGGGAAAGCATCCTTTGTGAAGTTATGAGTCAAAATAAAAGAAGTGTACAGCAGGCGCTGGGAAGCATTTTTAAGCAACAAAAACTACATATGTGTCTAAAACCCCAACCAAAGCTTTGGGACTCAAACCACGGCCTGTAACTAGTATAAAGCAGAGAGTTTTACTCTAAAAAGCAAAATAATTTAATGGGAAAGCATCCTTTGTGAAGTTATGAGTCACAATAAAAAAAGTGTACAGCAGAGGGAGCTGGGAAGCATTTTTAAGCAATAAAAATTGCAAATGTGTGTAAAACTCATACCAAAGCTTTGGGATTCAAATCACAACCTGCAACTAGTATAAAGGGGAGAGTTTTACTATAAAAAGCAAGAGAATTTACTGGGAAAGCATCCTTTTTGAAGTTATGAGTGACAATAAAAAAAGTTTCCAAAGTCGCTGGGAAGCATTTTTAAGCAATAAAAATTGCAAATGTTTGTAAAATTCCAACCAAAGCTTTGGGATTCAAACCACTGTCTGTAACTAGTATAAAGGGGAGAGTTTTACGATAAAAAGCAAGATAATTTAATGGGAAAGCATCCTTTGTGAAGTTATGAATCAAAATAAAAAAAGTGTACAGCAGGCGCTGGGAAGCATTTTTAAGCGATAAAAACTGCAAATGTGTGTAAAACTCAAACCAAAGCTTTGGGATTCAAATCACAACCTGCAACTAGTATAAAGGGGAGAGTTTTACTCTAAAAAGCAAGCGAATTTATTGGGAAAGCATCCTTTGTGAAGTTCTGAGTCAAAATGTAAAAAGTGTACAGCAGAGGGAGATGGGAAGCATTTTTCAGCAATAAAAACTGCAATTGTGTGTAAAACTCAAACCAAAGCTTTGGGATGCAAACCACTGCCTGTAACTAGTATAAAGGGGAAAGTTCTACTCTAAAAATCAAGAGAATTCAGTGGGAAAGCATCCTTTGTGAAGTAATGAGTCAAAATAAAAAAAGTGTACAGCAGGCACTGGGAAGCATTTTTAAGCTATAAAAACTGCAAATGTGTGTAAAACTCCAACTAAAGCTTTGGGATTCAAACCACAACCTGTAACTAGTATAAAGGGGATAGTTTTACTCTAAAAAGCAAAATAATTTACTGGGAAAGCATCCTTTGTGAAGTTATGAGTCAAAATTAAAAAAAAGTGTACAGCAGGCGCTGGGAAGCATTTTTAAGCAATAAAAACAGCAAATGTGTGTAAGATTCCAACCAAAGCTTTGGGATTCAAACCACTGCCTGTAACTAGTATAAAGGGGAGAGTTTTACTCTAAAATGCAAGAGAATTTACTTGGAAAGCATCCATTGTGAAGTTATGAGTCAAAATGAAAACGTTTCGGCAATAAAAACTGCAAATGTTTGTAAAACTCCAACCAAAGCTTTGGGATTCAAACCACTGCCTGTAACTAGTATAAAGGGGATAGTTTTACTCAAAAAGGCAAGAGAATTTACTGGGAAAGCATCCTTTGTGAAGTTATGAATCAAAATAAAAAAAGTGTACAGCATGCGCTGGGAAGCATTTTTAAGTAATAAAAACAGCAAATGTGTGTAAAACTCCAACCAAAGCTTTGGGATTCAAACCAATGCCTGTAACTCGTATAAAGGGGAGAGTTCTCTTCGAAAAAGCAAGAGAATTTACTGGGAAAGCATCCTTTGTGAAGTTATCAGTGAAAAAAAAAAAAGTGTACAGCAGGCGCTGGGAAGCAATTTTAAGCAATAAAAACTGCAAATGTGTGTAAAACTTCAACCAAAGCTTTGGGATTCAAACCACTGTCTGTAACTAGTATTACGGGGAGAGTTATACTATAAAAACAAGAGACTTTACTGGGAAAGCATCCTTTGTGAAGTTATGAGTCAAAATAAATAAAATTCTACAGCAGGCGCTGGGAAGCATTTTTAAGCAATAAAAACAGCAAATGTGTGTAAAACTCTAACCAAAGCTTTGGGATTCAAACCACTGCCTGTTACTAGTATCAAGGGGAGAGTTCTACTCTAAAAAGCAAGAGAATTTACTGGGAAAGCATCCCTTGTGAAGTTATGAGTCAAAATTAAAAAAGTGTACAGCAGAGGGAGCTGGGAAGCATTTTTCAGCAATACAAACTGCAAATGTGTGTAAAACTCCAACCAAAGCTTTGGGATTCAAACCACTGCGTGTAACTAGTATACAGGGGAGAGTTTTACTCTAAAATGCAAGAGAATTTAATTGGAAAGCATCCTTTGTGAAGTTATGAGTCAAAATAAAAAAATTGTACAGCATGCGCTGGGAAGCATTTTTAAGCAATAAAAACAGCAAATGTGTGTAAAACTCCAACCAAAGCTTTGGGATTCAAACCACTGCCTGTAACTAGTATAAACGGGAGAGTTCTACTCGAAAAAGCAAGATAATTTACTGGGAAAGCATCCTTTGTGAAGTTATGAGTCAAAATAAAAAAAGTGTACAGCAGGTGCTGGGAAGCATTTTTAAGCAAAAAAAACTGCAAATGTTTGTAAAACTCCAGCCAAAGCTTTGGGTTTCAAACCACTGCCTGTAAATAGTATAAAGGGGAGAGTTTTACTCTAAAATGCAAATGAATTTACTGGGAAAGCATCCTTTGTGAAGTTATGAGTTACAATAAAAAAAAGTGTACAGCAGAGGGAGCTGGGAAGCATTTTTAAGCAATAAAAACAGCAAATGTGTGTAAAGCTCCAACCAAAGCTTTGGGATTCAAACCACTGCCTTTAACTAGTATAAAGGGGAGAGTTTTACTCTAAAAAGCAAGAGAATTTACTGGGAAAGCATCCTTTGGGAAGTTATGAGTCAAAATAAAAAGAGTGTACAGCAGGCGCTGGGAAGCATTTTTCAGCAATAAAAACTGCAAATGTGTGTAAAACTCCAACCAAAGCTTTGGGATTCAAACCACTGCCTGTAACTAGTATAACGTGGAGAGTTTTACTCTAAAATGCAAGAAAATGTACTTGGAAAGCCTCCTTTGTGAAGTTATGAGTCAAAATAAAAAAAGTGTACAGCAGGCGCTGGGAAGGATTTTTCAGCAATAAAAACTGCAAATGCTTGTAAAACTCCAACCAAAGCTTTGGGATTCAAACCACTGCCTGTAACTAGTATAACGGGGAGAGTTCTACTCTAAAAAGCAAGAGACTTTACTGGGAAATCATCCTTTGTGAAGTTATAAGTCAAAATTAAAAAAAAGTGTACAGCAGGTGCTGGGAAGCCTTTTTAAGCAATAAAAACTGCAAATGTGTGTAAAACTCCAACCAAAGCTTTGGGATTCAAACTACTGCCTGTAACTAGTATAAAGGGGAGAGTTTTACTTTAAAATGCAAGAGAATTTACTGGGAAAGCATCCTTTGTGAAGTTATGTGTTAAAATAAAAAAAGTGTACAGCAGGTGCTGGGAAGCATTTTTAAGCAATAAAAACTGCAAATGTTTGTAAAACTCCAACTAAAGCTTTGGGATTCAAACCACTGCCTGTAACTAGTATGAAGGGGAGAGTTTTATTCTCAAAAGCAAAATAATTTACTGGGAAAGCATCCTTTGTGAAGTTATGAGTTACAATAAAAAAAGTGTACAGCAGAGGGAGCTGGGAAGCATTTTTAAGCAATAAAAACAGCAAATGTGTGTAAAACTCCAACCAAAGCTTTGGGATTCAAACCACAACCTGTAACTAGTATAAAGGGGAGAGTTTTACTCTAAAATGCAAGAGAATTTACTTGGAAATCATCCTTTTTGAAGTTTTGAGTCAAAATAAAAAATTTGTACAGTCGGCGCTGGGAAGCATTCTTAAAGCAATAAAAACAGCAAATGTGTGTAACACTCCAACCAAAGCTTTGGGATTCAAACCACTGCCTGTAACTCGTATCAAGGGGAGAGTTCTACTCTAAAAAGCAAGATAATTTACTGGGAAAGCATCCTTTGTGAAGTTATGAGTCAAAATAAAAAAAGTGTACAGCAGGCACTGGGAAGCATTTTTCAGCGATAAAAACTGCAAATGTGTGTAAAACTCCAACCAAAGCTTTGGGATTCAAACCACTGCCTGTAACTAGTATAAACGGGAGAGTTCTACTCGAAAAAGCAAGAGAATTTACTGGGAAAGCATCCTTTGTGAAGTTATGAGTCAAAATAAAAAAAGTGTACAGCAGGCGCTGGGAAGCATTTTTAAGGAATAAAAACTGCAAATGTGTGTAAAACTCCAACCAAAGCTTTGGGATTCAAATCACTGCCTGTAACTAGTATAACGTGGAGAGTTTTACTCTAAAATGCAAGAAAATGTACTTGGAAAGCATCCTATGTGAAGTTATGAGTCAAAATAAAAAAAGTGTACAGCAGGCGCTGGGAAGGATTTTTAAGCAATAAAAACTGCAAATGCTTGTAAAACTCCAACCAAAGCTTTGGGATTCAAACCACTGCCTGTAACTAGTATAACGGGGAGGGTTCTACTCTAAAAAGCAAGAGACTTTACTGGGAAATCATCCTTTGTGAAGTTATGAGTGAAAATAAAAAAAGTGTACAGCAGGCTCCGGGAAGCATTTTTAAGCAATAAAAACGGGAAATGTGTGTAAAACTCCAACCAAAGCTTTGGGATTCAAACCACTTCCTATAACTAGTATAAAGGGTAGAGTTTTACTCTAAAAAGCAAGAGAATGTACTGGGAAAGCATCTTTTGTGAAGTTATGAGTCAAAATAAAAGAAGTGTACAGCAGGCGCTGGGAAGCATTTTTAAGCGATAAAAACAGTAAATGTGTGTCAAACTCCAACCAAAGCTTTGGGATTCAAACCACTGCCTGTAACTAGTATAAAGGGGAGAGTTCTACTCGAAAAGGCAAGAGAATTTACTTGGAAAGCATCCTTTGTGAATTTAAAAGTGAAAAAAAAAAAGTGTATAGCAGGCGCTGCGAAGCATTTTTAAGCAATAAAAACAGCAAATGTGTGTCAAACTCCAACCAAAGCTTTGGGATTAAAACCAGTGCCTGTAACTAGTATAAAGCGGAGAGTTCTACTCGAAAAGGCAAGAGAATTTACTGGGAAAGCATCCTTTGTGAAGTTATGTGTTAAAATAAAAAAAGTGTACAGCAGGTGCTGGGAAGCATTTTTAAGCAATAAAAACTGCAAATGTTTGTAAAACTCCAACTAAAGCTTTGGGATTCAAACCACTGCCTGTAACTAGTATGAAGGGGAGAGTTTTATTCTCAAAAGCAAAATAATTTACTGGGAAAGCATCCTTTGTGAAGTTATGAGTTACAATAAAAAAAGTGTACAGCAGAGGGAGCTGGGAAGCATTTTTAAGCAATAAAAACAGCAAATGTGTGTAAAACTCCAACCAAAGCTTTGGGATTCAAACCACAACCTGTAACTAGTATAAAGGGGAGAGTTTTACTCTGAATTCAAGTGTATTTACTTGGAAAGCATCCTTTGTGAAGTTATGAGTCAAAATGAAAAAATTGTACAGCAGGCGCTGGGAAGCATTTTTAAGCAATAAAAACTGCAAATGTGTGTAAAACTCCAACCAAAGCTTTGGGATTCAAACCACTGCCTGTAACTAGTATAAAGGGGAGAGTTCTACTCTAAAATGCAAGAGAATTTACTTGGAAATCATCCTTTGTGAAGTTTTGAGTCAAAATAAAAAAATTGTACAGTCGGCGCTGGGAAGCATTTTTAAGCAATAAAAACAGCAAATGTGTGTTAAACTCCAACCAAAGCTTTGGGATTCAAACCACTGCCTGTAACTAGTATCAAGGGGAGAGTTCTACTCTAAAAAGCAAGATAATTTACTGGGAAAGCATCCTTTGTGAAGTTATGAGTCAAAATAAAAAAAGTGTACAGCAGGTGCTGGGAAGCATTTTTAAGCAAAAAAAACTGCAAATGTTTGTAAAACTCCAGCCAAAGCTTTGGGTTTCAAACCACTGTCTGTAAATAGTATAAAGGGGAGAGTTTTACTCTAAAATGCAAGAGAATTTACTGGGAAAGCATCCTTTGTGAAGTTATGAGTTACAATAAAAAAAAGTGTACAGCAGAGGGAGCTGGGAAGCATTTTGAAGCAATAAAAACAGCAAATGTGTGTAAAACTCCAACCAAAGCTTTGGGATTCAAACCACTGCCTGTAACTAGTATAAAGGGGAGAGTTTTACTCTAAAAAGCAAGAGAATTTACTGGGAAAGCATCTTTTGTGAAGTTATGAGTCAAAATAAAAGAAGTGTACAGCAGGCGCTGGGAAGCATTTTTAAGCGATGAAAACAGTAAATGTGTGTCAAACTCCAACCAAAGCTTTGGGATTCAAACCACTGCCTGTAACTAGTATAAAGGGGAGAGTTCTACTCGAAAAGGCAAGAGAATTTACTTGGAAAGCATCCTTTGTGAATTTAAAAGTGAAAAAAAAAAAAAGTGTATAGCAGGCGCTGCGAAGCATTTTTAAGCAATAAAAACAGCAAATGTGTGTCAAACTCCAACCAAAGCTTTGGGATTAAAACCAGTGCCTGTAACTAGTATAAAGCGGAGAGTTCTACTCGAAAAGGCAAGAGAATTTACTGGGAAAGCATCCTTTGTGAAGTTATGTGTTAAAATAAAAAAAGTGTACAGCAGGTGCTGGGAAGCATTTTTAAGCAATAAAAACTGCAAATGTTTGTAAAACTCCAACTAAAGCTTTGGGATTCAAACCACTGCCTGTAACTAGTATGAAGGGGAGAGTTTTATTCTCAAAAGCAAAATAATTTACTGGGAAAGCATCCTTTGTGAAGTTATGAGTTACAATAAAAAAAGTGTACAGCAGAGGGAGCTGGGAAGCATTTTTAAGCAATAAAAACAGCAAATGTGTGTAAAACTCCAACCAAAGCTTTGGGATTCAAACCACAACCTGTAACTAGTATAAAGGGGAGAGTTTTACTCTGAATTCAAGTGTATTTACTTGGAAAGCATCCTTTGTGAAGTTATGAGTCAAAATGAAAAAATTGTACAGCAGGCGCTGGGAAGCATTTTTAAGCAATAAAAACTGCAAATGTGTGTAAAACTCCAACCAAAGCTTTGGGATTCAAACCACTGCCTGTAACTAGTATAAAGGGGAGAGTTCTACTCTAAAATGCAAGAGAATTTACTTGGAAATCATCCTTTGTGAAGTTTTGAGTCAAAATAAAAAATTTGTACAGTCGGCGCTGGGAAGCATTTTTAAGCAATAAAAACAGCAAATGTGTGTTAAACTCCAACCAAAGCTTTGGGATTCAAACCACTGCCTGTAACTAGTATCAAGGGGAGAGTTCTACTCTAAAAAGCAAGATAATTTACTGGGAAAGCATCCTTTGTGAAGTTATGAGTCAAAATAAAAAAAGTGTACAGCAGGTGCTGGGAAGCATTTTTAAGCAAAAAAAACTGCAAATGTTTGTAAAACTCCAGCCAAAGCTTTGGGTTTCAAACCACTGCCTGTAAATAGTATAAAGGGGAGAGTTTTACTCTAAAATGCAAGAGAATTTACTGGGAAAGCATCCTTTGTGAAGTTATGAGTTACAATAAAAAAAAGTGTACAGCAGAGGGAGCTGGGAAGCATTTTGAAGCAATAAAAACAGCAAATGTGTGTAAAACTCCAACCAAAGCTTTGGGATTCAAACCACTGCCTGTAACTAGTATAAAGGGGAGAGTTTTACTCTAAAAAGCAAGAGAATTTACTGGGAAAGCATCCTTTGGGAAGTTATGAGTTAAAATAAAAAGAGTGTACAGCAGGCGCTGGGAAGCATTTTTCAGCAATAAAAACTGCAAATGTGTGTAAAACTCCAACCAAAGCTTTGGGATTCAAACCACTGCCTGTAACTAGTATAACGTGGAGAGTTTTACTCTAAAATGCAAGAAAATGTACTTGGAAAGCCTCCTTTGTGAAGTTATGAGTCAAAATAAAAAAAGTGTACAGCAGGCGCTGGGAAGGATTTTTCAGCAATAAAAACTGCAAATGCTTGTAAAACTCCAACCAAAGCTTTGGGATTCAAACCACTGCCTGTAACTAGTATAACGGGGAGAGTTCTACTCTAAAAAGCAAGAGACTTTACTGGGAAATCATCCTTTGTGAAGTTATGAGTCAAAATTAAAAAAAAGTGTACAGCAGGTGCTGGGAAGCCTTTTTAAGCAATAAAAACTGCAAATGTGTGTAAAACTCCAACCAAAGCTTTGGGATTCAAACTACTGCCTGTAACTAGTATAAAGGGGAGAGTTTTACTTTAAAATGCAAGAGAATTTACTTGGAAAGCATCCTTTGTGAATTTAAAAGTGAAAAAAAAAAAAGTGTATAGCAGGCGCTGCGAAGCATTTTTAAGCAATAAAAACAGCAAATGTGTGTCAAACTCCAACCAAAGCTTTGGGATTAAAACCAGTGCCTGTAACTAGTATAAAGCGGAGAGTTCTACTCGAAAAGGCAAGAGAATTTACTGGGAAAGCATCCTTTGTGAAGTTATGTGTTAAAATAAAAAAAGTGTACAGCAGGTGCTGGGAAGCATTTTTAAGCAATAAAAACTGCAAATGTTTGTAAAACTCCAACTAAAGCTTTGGGATTCAAACCACTGCCTGTAACTAGTATGAAGGGGAGAGTTTTATTCTCAAAAGCAAAATAATTTACTGGGAAAGCATCCTTTGTGAAGTTATGAGTTACAATAAAAAAAGTGTACAGCAGAGGGAGCTGGGAAGCATTTTTAAGCAATAAAAACAGCAAATGTGTGTAAAACTCCAACCAAAGCTTTGGGATTCAAACCACAACCTGTAACTAGTATAAAGGGGAGAGTTTTACTCTGAAATGCAAGTGTATTTACTTGGAAAGCATCCTTTGTGAAGTTATGAGTCAAAATGAAAAAATTGTACAGCAGGCGCTGGGAAGCATTTTTAAGCAATAAAAACTGCAAATGTGTGTAAAACTCCAACCAAAGCTTTGGGATTTAAACCACTGCCTGTAACTAGTATAAAGGGGAGAGTTCTACTCTAAAATGCAAGAGAATTTACTTGGAAATCATCCTTTGTGAAGTTTTGAGTCAAAATAAAAAATTTGTACAGTCGGCGCTGGGAAGCATTTTTAAGCAATAAAAACAGCAAATGTGTGTTAAACTCCAACCAAAGCTTTGGGATTCAAACCACTGCCTGTAACTAGTATCAAGGGGAGAGTTCTACTCTAAAAAGCAAGAGAATTTACTGGGAAAGCATCCTTTGTGAAGTTATGAGTCAAAATAAAAAAAGTGTACAGCAGGCGGTGGGAAGCATTTTTAAGCAATAAAAACTGCAAATGTTTGTAAAACTCCAAGCAAAGCTTTGGGATTCAAACCACGGCCTGTAAATAGTATAAAGGGGAGATTTCTACTCTAAAAAGCAAGAGACTTTACTGGGAAAGCATCCTTTGTGAAGTTATGAGTGAAAAAAAAAAACGTGTACAGCAGGCGCTGGGAAGCATTTTTAAGCAATAAAAACAGCAAATGTGTGTAAAACTCCAACCAAAGCTTTGGGATTCAAACCACTGCCTGCAACTAGTATAAAGGGGAGAGTTCTACTCTAAAATGCAAGAGAATTTACTTGGAAATCATCCTTTGTGAAGTTTTGAGTCAAAAAAGGAAATTTGTACAGTCGGCGCTGGGAAGCATTTTTAAGCAATAAAAACAGCAAATGTGTGTAAAACTCCAACCAAAGCTTTGGGATTCAAACCACTGCCTGTAACTAGTATCAAGGGGAGAGTTCTACTCTAAAAAGCAAGAGAATTTACTGGGAAAGCATCCTTTGTGAAGTTATGAGTCAAAATAAAAAAAGTGTACAGCAGGCGCTGGGAAGCATTTTTAAGCAATAAAAACTGCAAATGTTTGAAAAAATCCAACCAAAGCTTTGGGATTCAAATCACTGCCTGTAAATAGTATAAAGGGGAGAGTTTTACTCTAAAATGCAAGAGAATTTACTGGGAAAGCATCCTTTGTGAAGTTATGAGTTACAGTAAAAAAAAGTGTACAGCAGAGGGAGCTGGGAAGCATTTTTAAGCAATAAAAACAGCAAATGTGTGTAAAACTCCAACCAAAGCTTTGGGATTCAAACCACTGCCTGTAACTAGTATAAACGGGAGAGTTCTCCTCGAAAAAGCAAGAGAATTTACTGGGAAAGCATCCTTTGTGAAGTTATGAGTCAAAATAAAAAAAAGTGTACAGCAGGCGCTGGGAAGCATTTTTAAGCAAAAAAAACTGCAAATGTTTGTAAAACTCCAACCAAAGCTTTGGGTTTCAAACCACTGCCTGTAAATAATATAAAGGGGAGAGTTTTACTCTAAAATGCAAGAGAATTTACTGGGAAAGCATCCTTTGTGAAGTTATGAGTTACAATAAAAAAAGTGTACAGCAGAGGGAGCTGGGAAGCATTTTTAAGCAATAAAAACAGCAAATGTATATAAATATCTAACCAAAGCTTTGGGATTCAAACCACTGCCTGTAACTAGTATAAAGGGTAGAGTTTTACTCTAAAAAGCAAGAAAATCTACTGGGAAAGCATTCTTTGTGAAGTTATGAGTTACACTAAAAAAAGTGTACAGCAGAGGGAGCTGGGAAGCATTTTTAAGCAATAAAAACTGCAAATGTGTGTGAAACTCCTACCAAAGCTTTGGGATTCAAACCACTGACTGTAACTAGTATAAAGGGGAGAGTTTTACTCTAAAATGCAAGAGAATTTACTTGGAAATCATCCTTTTTGAAGTTTTGAGTCAAAATAAAAAATTTGTACAGTCGGCGCTGGGAAGCATTCTTAAAGCAATAAAAACAGCAAATGTGTGTAACACTCCAACCAAAGCTTTGGGATTCAAACCACTGCCTGTAACTCGTATCAAGGGGAGAGTTCTACTCTAAAAAGCAAGATAATTTACTGGGAAAGCATCCTTTGTGAAGTTATGAGTCAAAATAAAAAAAGTGTACAGCAGGCACTGGGAAGCATTTTTCAGCGATAAAAACTGCAAATGTGTGTAAAACTCCAACCAAAGCTTTGGGATTCAAACCACTGCCTGTAACTAGTATAAACGGGAGAGTTCTACTCGAAAAAGCAAGAGAATTTACTGGGAAAGCATCCTTTGTGAAGTTATGAGTCAAAATAAGAAAAGTGTACAGCAGGCGCTGGGAAGCATTTTTAAGCAATAAAAACTGCAAATGTGTGTAAAACTCCAACCAAAGCTTTGGGATTCAAATCACTGCCTGTAACTAGTATAACGTGGAGAGTTTTACTCTAAAATGCAAGAAAATGTACTTGGAAAGCATCCTATGTGAAGTTATGAGTCAAAATAAAAAAAGTGTACAGCAGGCGCTGGGAAGGATTTTTAAGCAATAAAAACTGCAAATGCTTGTAAAACTCCAACCAAAGCTTTGGGATTCAAACCACTGCCTGTAACTAGTATAACGGGGAGGGTTCTACTCTAAAAAGCAAGAGACTTTACTGGGAAATCATCCTTTGTGAAGTTATGAGTGAAAATAAAAAAAGTGTACAGCAGGCTCCGGGAAGCATTTTTAAGCAATAAAAACGGGAAATGTGTGTAAAACTCCAACCAAAGCTTTGGGATTCAAACCACTTCCTATAACTAGTATAAAGGGTAGAGTTTTACTCTAAAAAGCAAGAGAATGTACTGGGAAAGCATCTTTTGTGAAGTTATGAGTCAAAATAAAAGAAGTGTACAGCAGGCGCTGGGAAGCATTTTTAAGCGATAAAAACAGTAAATGTGTGTCAAACTCCAACCAAAGCTTTGGGATTCAAACCACTGCCTGTAACTAGTATAAAGGGGAGAGTTCTACTCGAAAAGGCAAGAGAATTTACTTGGAAAGCATCCTTTGTGAATTTAAAAGTGAAAAAAAAAAAAGTGTATAGCAGGCGCTGCGAAGCATTTTTAAGCAATAAAAACAGCAAATGTGTGTCAAACTCCAACCAAAGCTTTGGGATTCAAACCACAACCTGTAACTAGTATAAAGGGGAGAGTTTTACTCTGAAATGCAAGTGTATTTACTTGGAAAGCATCCTTTGTGAAGTTATGAGTCAAAATGAAAAAATTGTACAGCAGGCGCTGGGAAGCATTTTTAAGCAATAAAAACTGCAAATGTGTGTAAAACTCCAACCAAAGCTTTGGGATTCAAACCACTGCCTGTAACTAGTATAAAGGGGAGAGTTCTACTCTAAAATGCAAGAGAATTTACTTGGAAATCATCCTTTGTGAAGTTTTGAGTCAAAATAAAAAATTTGTACAGTCGGCGCTGGGAAGCATTTTTAAGCAATAAAAACAGCAAATGTGTGTTAAACTCCAACCAAAGCTTTGGGATTCAAACCACTGCCTGTAACTAGTATCAAGGGGAGAGTTCTACTCTAAAAAGCAAGAGAATTTACTGGGAAAGCATCCTTTGTGAAGTTATGAGTCAAAATAAAAAAAGTGTACAGCAGGCGGTGGGAAGCATTTTTAAGCAATAAAAACTGCAAATGTTTGTAAAACTCAAAGCAAAGCTTTGGGATTCAAACCACGGCCTGTAAATAGTATAAAGGGGAGATTTCTACTCTAAAAAGCAAGAGACTTTACTGGGAAAGCATCCTTTGTGAAGTTATGAGTGAAAAAAAAAACGTGTACAGCAGGCGCTGGGAAGCATTTTTAAGCAATAAAAACAGCAAATGTGTGTAAAACTCCAACCAAAGCTTTGGGATTCAAACCACTGCCTGCAACTAGTATAAAGGGGAGAGTTCTACTCTAAAATGCAAGAGAATTTACTTGGAAATCATCCTTTGTGAAGTTTTGAGTCAAAAAAGGAAATTTGTACAGTCGGCGCTGGGAAGCATTTTTAAGCAATAAAAACAGCAAATGTGTGTAAAGCTCCAACCAAAGCTTTGGGATTCAAACCACTGCCTGTAACTAGTATCAAGGGGAGAGTTCTACTCTAAAAAGCAAGAGAATTTACTGGGAAAGCATCCTTTGTGAAGTTATGAGTCAAAATAAAAAAAGTGTACAGCAGGCGCTGGGAAGCATTTTTAAGCAATAAAAACTGCAAATGTTTGAAAAAATCCAACCAAAGCTTTGGGATTCAAATCACTGCCTGTAAATAGTATAAAGGGGAGAGTTTTACTCTAAAATGCAAGAGAATTTACTGGGAAAGCATCCTTTGTGAAGTTATGAGTTACAGTAAAAAAAAGTGTACAGCAGAGGGAGCTGGGAAGCATTTTTAAGCAATAAAAACAGCAAATGTGTGTAAAACTCCAACCAAAGCTTTGGGATTCAAACCACTGCCTGTAACTAGTATAAACGGGAGAGTTCTCCTCGAAAAAGCAAGAGAATTTACTGGGAAAGCATCCTTTGTGAAGTTATGAGTCAAAATAAAAAAAGTGTACAGCAGGCGCTGGGAAGCATTTTTAAGCAAAAAAAACTGCAAATGTTTGTAAAACTCCAACCAAAGCTTTGGGTTTCAAACCACTGCCTGTAAATAATATAAAGGGGAGAGTTTTACTCTAAAATGCAAGAGAATTTACTGGGAAAGCATCCTTTGTGAAGTTATGAGTTACAATAAAAAAAGTGTACAGCAGAGGGAGCTGGGAAGCATTTTTAAGCAATAAAAACAGCAAATGTATATAAATATCTAACCAAAGCTTTGGGATTCAAACCACTGCCTGTAACTAGTATAAAGGGTAGAGTTTTACTCTAAAAAGCAAGAAAATCTACTGGGAAAGCATTCTTTGTGAAGTTATGAGTTACACTAAAAAAAGTGTACAGCAGAGGGAGCTGGGAAGCATTTTTAAGCAATAAAAACTGCAAATGTGTGTGAAACTCCTACCAAAGCTTTGGGATTCAAACCACTGACTGTAACTAGTATAAACGGGAGAGTTCTCCTCGAAAAAGCAAGAGAATTTACTGGGAAAGCATCCTTTGTGAAGTTATGAGTCAAAATAAAAAAAGTGTACAGCAGGCGCTGGGAAGCATTTTTAAGCAAAAAAAACTGCAAATGTTTGTAAAACTCCAACCAAAGCTTTGGGTTTCAAACCACTGCCTGTAAATAATATAAAGGGGAGAGTTTTACTCTAAAATGCAAGAGAATTTACTGGGAAAGCATCCTTTGTGAAGTTATGAGTTACAATAAAAAAAGTGTACAGCAGAGGGAGCTGGGAAGCATTTTTAAGCAATAAAAACAGCAAATGTATATAAATATCTAACCAAAGCTTTGGGATTCAAACCACTGCCTGTAACTAGTATAAAGGGTAGAGTTTTACTCTAAAAAGCAAGAAAATCTACTGGGAAAGCATTCTTTGTGAAGTTATGAGTTACACTAAAAAAAGTGTACAGCAGAGGGAGCTGGGAAGCATTTTTAAGCAATAAAAACTGCAAATGTGTGTGAAACTCCTACCAAAGCTTTGGGATTCAAACCACTGACTGTAACTAGTATAAAGGGGAGAGTTTTACTCTAAAATGCAAGAGAATTTACTTGGAAATCATCCTTTTTGAAGTTTTGAGTCAAAATAAAAAATTTGTACAGTCGGCGCTGGGAAGCATTCTTAAAGCAATAAAAACAGCAAATGTGTGTAACACTCCAACCAAAGCTTTGGGATTCAAACCACTGCCTGTAACTCGTATCAAGGGGAGAGTTCTACTCTAAAAAGCAAGATAATTTACTGGGAAAGCATCCTTTGTGAAGTTATGAGTCAAAATAAAAAAAGTGTACAGCAGGCACTGGGAAGCATTTTTCAGCGATAAAAACTGCAAATGTGTGTAAAACTCCAACCAAAGCTTTGGGATTCAAACCACTGCCTGTAACTAGTATAAACGGGAGAGTTCTACTCGAAAAAGCAAGAGAATTTACTGGGAAAGCATCCTTTGTGAAGTTATGAGTCAAAATAAAAAAAGTGTACAGCAGGCGCTGGGAAGCATTTTTAAGCAATAAAAACTGCAAATGTGTGTAAAACTCCAACCAAAGCTTTGGGATTCAAATCACTGCCTGTAACTAGTATAACGTGGAGAGTTTTACTCTAAAATGCAAGAAAATGTACTTGGAAAGCATCCTATGTGAAGTTATGAGTCAAAATAAAAAAAGTGTACAGCAGGCGCTGGGAAGGATTTTTAAGCAATAAAAACTGCAAATGCTTGTAAAACTCCAACCAAAGCTTTGGGATTCAAACCACTGCCTGTAACTAGTATAACGGGGAGGGTTCTACTCTAAAAAGCAAGAGACTTTACTGGGAAATCATCCTTTGTGAAGTTATGAGTGAAAATAAAAAAAGTGTACAGCAGGCTCCGGGAAGCATTTTTAAGCAATAAAAACGGGAAATGTGTGTAAAACTCCAACCAAAGCTTTGGGATTCAAACCACTTCCTATAACTAGTATAAAGGGTAGAGTTTTACTCTAAAATGCAAGAGAATTTACTGGGAAAGCATCCTTTTGTGAAGTTATGAGTCAAAATAAAAGAAGTGTACAGCAGGCGCTGGGAAGCATTTTTAAGCGATAAAAACAGTAAATGTGTGTCAAACTCCAACCAAAGCTTTGGGATTCAAACCACTGCCTGTAACTAGTATAAAGGGGAGAGTTCTACTCGAAAAGGCAAGAGAATTTACTTGGAAAGCATCCTTTGTGAATTTATAAGTGCAAAATAAAAAAAGTGTATAGCAGGCGCTGCGAAGCATTTTTAAGCAATAAAAACATGCAAATGTGTGTCAAACTCCAACCAAAGCTTTGGGATTAAAACCAGTGCCTGTAACTAGTATAAAGCGGAGAGTTTCTACTCGAAAAGGCAAGAGAATTTACTGGGAAAGCATCCTTTGTGAAGTTATGTGTTACAATAAAAAAAGTGTACAGCAGAGGTAGCTGGGAAGCATTTTTAAGCAATAAAAACTGCAAATGTTTGTAAAACTCCAACTAAAGCTTTGGGATTCAAACCACTGCCTGTAACTAGTATGAAGGGGAGAGTTTTATTCTCAAAAGCAAAATAATTTACTGGGAAAGCATCCTTTGTGAAGTTATGAGTTACAATAAAAAAAGTGTACAGCAGAGGGAGCTGGGAAGCATTTTTAAGCAATAAAAACAGCAAATGTGTGTAAAACTCCAACCAAAGCTTTGGGATTCAAACCACAACCTGTAACTAGTATAAAGGGGAGAGTTTTACTCTGAAATGCAAGTGTAATTTACTTGGAAAGCATCCTTTGTGAAGTTATGAGTCAAAATGAAAAAATTGTACAGCAGGCGCTGGGAAGCATTTTTAAGCAATAAAAACTGCAAATGTGTGTAAAACTCCAACCAAAGCTTTGGGATTCAAACCACTGCCTGTAACTAGTATAAAGGGTAGAGTTCTACTCTAAAATGCAAGAGAATTTACTTGGAAATCATCCTTTGTGAAGTTTTGAGTCAAAATAAAAAATGTGTACAGTCGGCGCTGGGAAGCATTTTTAAGCAATAAAAACAGCAAATGTGTGTTAAACTCCAACCAAAGCTTTGGGATTCAAACCACTGCCTGTAACTAGTATCAAGGGGAGAGTTCTACTCTAAAAAGCAAGAGAATTTACTGGGAAAGCATCCTTTGTGAAGTTATGAGTCAAAATAAAAAAAGTGTACAGCAGGCGCTGGGAAGCATTTTTAAGGAAAAAAAACTGCAAATGTTTGTAAAACTCCAACCAAAGCTTTGGGTTTCAAACCACTGCCTGTAAATAATATAAAGGGGAGAGTTTTACTCTAAAATGCAAGAGAATTTACTGGGAAAGCATCCTTTGTGAAGTTATGAGTTACAATAAAAAAAGTGTACAGCAGAGGGAGCTGGGAAGCATTTTTAAGCAATAAAAACAGCAAATGTATATAAATATCTAACCAAAGCTTTGGGATTCAAACCACTTCCTGTAACTAGTATAAAGGGTAGAGTTTTACTCTAAAAAGCAAGAAAATCTACTGGGAAAGCATTCTTTGTGAAGTTATGAGTTACACTAAAAAAAGTGTACAGCAGAGGGAGCTGGGAAGCATTTTTAAGCAATAAAAACTGCAAATGTGTGTGAAACTCCTACCAAAGCTTTGGGATTTAAACCACTGACTGTAACTAGTATAAAGGGGAGAGTTTTACTCTAAAATGCAAGAGAATTTACTTGGAAATCATCCTTTTTGAAGTTTTGAGTCAAAATAAAAAATTTGTACAGTCGGCGCTGGGAAGCATTCTTAAAGCAATAAAAACAGCAAATGTGTGTAACACTCCAACCAAAGCTTTGGGATTCAAACCACTGCCTGTAACTCGTATCAAGGGGAGAGTTCTACTCTAAAAAGCAAGATAATTTACTGGGAAAGCATCCTTTGTGAAGTTATGAGTCAAAATAAAAAAAGTGTACAGCAGGCACTGGGAAGCATTTTGCAGCGATAAAAACTGCAAATGTGTGTAAAACTCCAACCAAAGCTTTGGGATTCAAACCACTGCCTGTAACTAGTATAAACGGGAGAGTTCTACTCGAAAAAGAAAGAGAATTTACTGGGAAAGCATCCTTTGTGAAGTTATGAGTCAAAATAAAAAAAGTGTACAGCAGGCGCTGGGAAGCATTTTTAAGCAATAAAAACTGCAAATGTGTGTAAATCTCCAACCAAAGCTTTGGGATTCAAATCACTGCCTGTAACTAGTATAACGTGGAGAGTTTTACTCTAAAATGCAAGAAAATGTACTTGGAAAGCATCCTATGTGAAGTTATGAGTCAAAATAAAAAAAGTGTACAGCAGGCGCTGGGAAGGATTTTTAAGCAATAAAAACTGCAAATGCTTGTAAAACTCCAACCAAAGCTTTGGGATTCAAACCACTGCCTGTAACTAGTATAACGGGGAGGGTTCTACTCTAAAAAGCAAGAGACTTTACTGGGAAATCATCCTTTGTGAAGTTATGAGTGAAAATAAAAAAAGTGTACAGCAGGCTCCGGGAAGCATTTTTAAGCAATAAAAACGGGAAATGTGTGTAAAACTCCAACCAAAGCTTTGGGATTCAAACCACTTCCTATAACTAGTATAAAGGGTAGAGTTTTACTCTAAAAAGCAAGAGAATGTACTGGGAAAGCATCTTTTGTGAAGTTATGAGTCAAAATAAAAGAAGTGTACAGCAGGCGCTGGGAAGCATTTTTAAGCGATAAAAACAGTAAATGTGTGTCAAACTCCAACCAAAGCTTTGGGATTCAAACCACTGCCTGTAACTAGTATAAAGGGGAGAGTTCTACTCGAAAAGGCAAGAGAATTTACTTGGAAAGCATCCTTTGTGAATTTAAAAGTGAAAAAAAAAAAAGTGTATAGCAGGCGCTGCGAAGCATTTTTAAGCAATAAAAACAGCAAATGTGTGTCAAACTCCAACCAAAGCTTTGGGATTAAAACCAGTGCCTGTAACTAGTATAAAGCGGAGAGTTCTACTCGAAAAGGCAAGAGAATTTACTGGGAAAGCATCCTTTGTGAAGTTATGTGTTAAAATAAAAAAAGTGTACAGCAGGTGCTGGGAAGCATTTTTAAGCAATAAAAACTGCAAATGTTTGTAAAACTCCAACTAAAGCTTTGGGATTCAAACCACTGCCTGTAACTAGTATGAAGGGGAGAGTTTTATTCTCAAAAGCAAAATAATTTACTGGGAAAGCATCCTTTGTGAAGTTATGAGTTACAATAAAAAAAGTGTACAGCAGAGGGAGCTGGGAAGCATTTTTAAGCAATAAAAACAGCAAATGTGTGTAAAACTCCAACCAAAGCTTTGGGATTCAAACCACAACCTGTAACTAGTATAAAGGGGAGAGTTTTACTCTGAATTCAAGTGTATTTACTTGGAAAGCATCCTTTGTGAAGTTATGAGTCAAAATGAAAAAATTGTACAGCAGGCGCTGGGAAGCATTTTTAAGCAATAAAAACTGCAAATGTGTGTAAAACTCCAACCAAAGCTTTGGGATTCAAACCACTGCCTGTAACTAGTATAAAGGGGAGAGTTCTACTCTAAAATGCAAGAGAATTTACTTGGAAATCATCCTTTGTGAAGTTTTGAGTCAAAATAAAAAATTTGTACAGTCGGCGCTGGGAAGCATTTTTAAGCAATAAAAACAGCAAATGTGTGTTAAACTCCAACCAAAGCTTTGGGATTCAAACCACTGCCTGTAACTAGTATCAAGGGGAGAGTTCTACTCTAAAAAGCAAGATAATTTACTGGGAAAGCATCCTTTGTGAAGTTATGAGTCAAAATAAAAAATGTGTACAGCAGGTGCTGGGAAGCATTTTTAAGCAAAAAAAACTGCAAATGTTTGTAAAACTCCAGCCAAAGCTTTGGGTTTCAAACCACTGCCTGTAAATAGTATAAAGGGGAGAGTTTTACTCTAAAATGCAAGAGAATTTACTGGGAAAGCATCCTTTGTGAAGTTATGAGTTACAATAAAAAAAAGTGTACAGCAGAGGGAGCTGGGAAGCATTTTTAAGCAATAAAAACAGCAAATGTGTGTAAAACTCCAACCAAAGCTTTGGGATTCAAACCACTGCCTGTAACTAGTATAACGTGGAGAGTTTTACTCTAAAATGCAAGAAAATGTACTTGGAAAGCCTCCTTTGTGAAGTTATGAGTCAAAATAAAAAAGAGTGTACAGCAGGCGCTGGGAAGGATTTTTCAGCAATAAAAACTGCAAATGCTTGTAAAACTCCAACCAAAGCTTTGGGATTCAAACCACTGCCTGTAACTAGTATAACGGGGAGAGTTCTACTCTAAAAAGCAAGAGACTTTACTGGGAAATCATCCTTTGTGAAGTTATGAGTCAAAATTAAAAAAAAGTGTACAGCAGGTGCTGGGAAGCCTTTTTAAGCAATAAAAACTGCAAATGTGTGTAAAACTCCAACCAAAGCTTTGGGATTCAAACTACTGCCTGTAACTAGTATAAAGGGGATAGTTTTACTTTAAAATGCAAGAGAATTTACTTGGAAAGCATCCTTTGTGAATTTAAAAGTGAAAAAAAAAAAAGTGTATAGCAGGCGCTGCGAAGCATTTTTAAGCAATAAAAACAGCAAATGTGTGTCAAACTCCAACCAAAGCTTTGGGATTAAAACCAGTGCCTGTAACTAGTATAAAGCGGAGAGTTCTACTCGAAAAGGCAAGAGAATTTACTGGGAAAGCATCCTTTGTGAAGTTATGTGTTAAAATAAAAAAAGTGTACAGCAGGTGCTGGGAAGCATTTTTAAGAAATAAAAACTGCAAATGTTTGTAAAACTCCAACTAAAGCTTTGGGATTCAAACCACTGCCTGTAACTAGTATGAAGGGGAGAGTTTTATTCTCAAAAGCAAAATAATTTACTGGGAAAGCATCCTTTGTGAAGTTATGAGTTACAATAAAAAAAGTGTACAGCAGAGGGAGCTGGGAAGCATTTTTAAGCAATAAAAACAGCAAATGTGTGTAAAACTCCAACCAAAGCTTTGGGATTCAAACCACAACCTGTAACTAGTATAAAGGGGAGAGTTTTACTCTGAAATGCAAGTGTATTTACTTGGAAAGCATCCTTTGTGAAGTTATGAGTCAAAATGAAAAAATTGTACAGCAGGCGCTGGGAAGCATTTTTAAGCAATAAAAACTGCAAATGTGTGTAAAACTCCAACCAAAGCTTTGGGATTCAAACCACTGCCTGTAACTAGTATAAAGGGGAGAGTTCTACTCTAAAAAGCAAGAGAATTTACTGGGAAAGCATCCTTTGTGAAGTTATGAGTCAAAATAAAAAAAGTGTACAGCAGGCGGTGGGAAGCATTTTTAAGCAATAAAAACTGCAAATGTTTGTAAAACTCCAAGCAAAGCTTTGGGATTCAAACCACGGCCTGTAAATAGTATAAAGGGGAGATTTCTACTCTAAAAAGCAAGAGACTTTACTGGGAAAGCATCCTTTGTGAAGTTATGAGTGAAAAAAAAAACGTGTACAGCAGGCGCTGGGAAGCATTTTTAAGCAATAAAAACAGCAAATGTGTGTAAAACTCCAACCAAAGCTTTGGGATTCAAACCACTGCCTGCAACTATTATAAAGGGGAGAGTTCTACTCTAAAATGCAAGAGAATTTACTTGGAAATCATCCTTTGTGAAGTTTTGAGTCAAAAAAGGAAATTTGTACAGTCGGCGCTGG
This sequence comes from Phycodurus eques, assembly GCF_024500275.1. NCBI lineage: Eukaryota > Metazoa > Chordata > Actinopteri > Syngnathiformes > Syngnathidae > Phycodurus > Phycodurus eques. The sequence goes on from NW_026904056.1 coordinate 26,232, forward strand.
GAAGCATTTTTAAGCAATAAAAACAGCAAATGTGTGTAAAACTCCAACCAAAGCTTTGGGATTTAAACCACTGCCTGTAACTAGTATCAAGGGGAGAGTTCTACTCTAAAAAGCAAGAGAATTTACTGGGAAAGCATCCTTTGTGAAGTTATGAGTGAAAATAAAAAAAGTGTACAGCAGGCGCTGGGAAGCATTTTTAAGCAATAAAAACTGCAAATGTTTGAAAAAATCCAACCAAAGCTTTGGGATTCAAATCACTGCCTGTAAATAGTATAAAGGGGAGAGTTTTACTCTAAAATGCAAGAGAATTTACTGGGAAAGCATCCTTTGTGAAGTTATGAGTTACAGTAAAAAAAAGTGTACAGCAGAGGGAGCTGGGAAGCATTTTTAAGCAATAAAAACAGCAAATGTGTGTAAAACTCCAACCAAAGCTTTGGGATTCAAACCACTGCCTGTAACTAGTATAAACAGGGAGAGTTCTCCTCGAAAAAGCAAGAGAATTTACTGGGAAAGCATCCTTTGTGAAGTTATGAGTCAAAATAAAAAAAGTGTACAGCAGGCGCTGGGAAGCATTTTTAAGCAAAAAAAACTGCAAATGTTTGTAAAACTCCAACCAAAGCTTTGGGTTTCAAACCACTGCCTGTAAATAATATAAAGGGGAGAGTTTTACTCTAAAATGCAAGAGAATTTACTGGGAAAGCATCCTTTGTGAAGTTATGAGTTACAATAAAAAAAGTGTACAGCAGAGGGAGCTGGGAAGCATTTTTAAGCAATAAAAACAGCAAATGTATATAAATATCTAACCAAAGCTTTGGGATTCAAACCACTGCCTGTAACTAGTATAAAGGGTAGAGTTTTACTCTAAAAAGCAAGAAAATCTACTGGGAAAGCATTCTTTGTGAAGTTATGAGTTACACTAAAAAAAGTGTACAGCAGAGGGAGCTGGGAAGCATTTTTAAGCAATAAAAACTGCAAATGTGTGTGAAACTCCTACCAAAGCTTTGGGATTCAAACCACTGACTGTAACTAGTATAAAGGGGAGAGTTTTACTCTAAAATGCAAGAGAATTTACTTGGAAATCATCCTTTTTGAAGTTTTGAGTCAAAATAAAAAATTTGTACAGTCGGCGCTGGGAAGCATTCTTAAAGCAATAAAAACAGCAAATGTGTGTAACACTCCAACCAAAGCTTTGGGATTCAAACCACTGCCTGTAACTCGTATCAAGGGGAGAGTTCTACTCTAAAAAGCAAGATAATTTACTGGGAAAGCATCCTTTGTGAAGTTATGAGTCAAAATAAAAAAAGTGTACAGCAGGCACTGGGAAGCATTTTTCAGCGATAAAAACTGCAAATGTGTGTAAAACTCCAACCAAAGCTTTGGGATTCAAACCACTGCCTGTAACTAGTATAAACGGGAGAGTTCTACTCGAAAAAGCAAGAGAATTTACTGGGAAAGCATCCTTTGTGAAGTTATGAGTCAAAATAAAAAAAGTGTACAGCAGGCGCTGGGAAGCATTTTTAAGCAATAAAAACTGCAAATATGTGTAAAACTCCAACCAAAGCTTTGGGATTCAAATCACTGCCTGTAACTAGTATAACGTGGAGAGTTTTACTCTAAAATGCAAGAAAATGTACTTGGAAAGCATCCTATGTGAAGTTATGAGTCAAAATAAAAAAAAGTGTACAGCAGGCGCTGGGAAGGATTTTTAAGCAATAAAAACTGCAAATGCTTGTAAAACTCCAACCAAAGCTTTGGGATTCAAACCACTGCCTGTAACTAGTATAACGGGGAGGGTTCTACTCTAAAAAGCAAGAGACTTTACTGGGAAATCATCCTTTGTGAAGTTATGAGTGAAAATAAAAAAAGTGTACAGCAGGCTCCGAAAAGCATTTTTAAGCAATAAAAACGGGAAATGTGTGTAAAACTCCAACCAAAGCTTTGGGATTCAAACCACTTCCTATAACTAGTATAAAGGGGAGAGTTCTACTCGAAAAGGCAAGAGACTTTACTTGTAAAGCATCCTTTGTGAATTTAAAAGTGAAAATAAAAAAAGTGTATAGCAGGCGCTGCGAAGCATTTTTAAGCAATAAAAACAGCAAATGTGTGTCAAACTCCAACCAAAGCTTTGGGATTAAAACCAGTGCCTGTAACTAGTATAAAGCGGAGAGTTCTACTCGAAAAGGCAAGATAATTTACTGGGAAAGCATCCTTTGTGAAGTTATGTGTTAAAATAAAAAAAGTGTACAGCAGGTGCTGGGAAGCATTTTTAAGCAATAAAAACTGCAAATGTTTGTAAAACTCCAACCAAAGCTTTGGGATTCATACCACAACCTGTAACTAGTATAAAGGGGAGAGTTTTTCTCTGAAATGCAAGAGAATTTACTTGGAAAGCATCCTTTGTGAAGTTATGAGTCAAAATGAAAAAATTGTACAGCAGGCGCTGGGAAGCATTTTTAAGCAATAAAAACTGCAAATGTGTGTAAAACTCCAACCAAAGCTTTTTGATTCAAACCACTGCCTGTAACTAGTATAAAGGGGAGAGTTCTACTCTAAAATACAAGAGAATTTACTTGGAAATCATCCTTTGTGAAGTTTTGAGTCAAAATAAAAAATTTGTACAGTCGGCGCTGGGAAGCATTTTTAAGCAATAAAAACAGCAAATGTGTGTAAAAGTCCAACCAAAGCTTTGGGATTCAAACCACTGCCTGTAACTAGTATCAAGGGGAGAGTTCTACTCTAAAAAGCAAGAGAATTTACTGGGAAATAATCCTTTGTGAAGTTATGAGTGAAAATAAAAAAAGTGTACAGCAGGCGCCGGGAAGCATTTTTAAGCAATAAAAACTGCAAATGTGTGTAAAACTCCAACCAAAGCTTTGGGATTCAAACCACTTCCTATAACTAGTATAAAGGGTAGAGTTTTACTCTAAAAAGCAAGAGAATGTAATGGGAAAGCATCTTTTGTGAAGTTATGAGTCAAAATAAAAAAAGTGTACAGCAGGCGCTGGGAAGCATTTTTAAGCGATAAAAACAGTAAATGTGTGTCAAACTCCAACCAAAGCTTTGGGATTCAAACCACTGCCTGTAACTAGTATAAAGGGGAGAGTTCTACTCGAAAAGGCAAGAGACTTTACTTGTAAAGCATCCTTTGTGAAGTTATGAGTCAAAATTAAAAAAAAGTGTACAGCAGGTGCTGGGAAGCCTTTTTAAGCAATAAAAACTGCAAATGTGTGTAAAACTCCAACCAAAGCTTTGGGATTCAAACCACTGCCTGTAACTAGTATAAAGGGGAGAGTTCTACTCGAAAAGGCAAGAGACTTTACTTGTAAAGCATCCTTTGTGAATTTAAAAGTGAAAATAAAAAAAGTGTATAGCAGGCGCTGCGAAGCATTTTTAAGCAATAAAAACAGCAAATGTGTGTCAAACTCCAACCAAAGCTTTGGTATTAAAACCAGTGCCTGTAACTAGTATAAAGCGGAGAGTTCTACTCGAAAAGGCAAGAGAATTTACTGGGAAAGCATCCTTTGTGAAGTTATGTGTTAAAATAAAAAAAGTGTACAGCAGGTGCTGGGAAGCATTTATAAGCAATAAAAACTGCAAATGTTTGTAAAACTCCAACCAAAGCTTTGGGATTCATACCACAACCTGTAACTAGTATAAAGGGGAGAGTTTTTCTCTGAAATGCAAGAGAATTTACTTGGAAAGCTTCCTTTGTGAAGTTATGAGTCAAAATGAAAAAATTGTACAGCAGGCGCTGGGAAGCATTTTTAAGCAATAAAAACTGCAAATGTGTGTAAAACTCCAACCAAAGCTTTTTGATTCAAACCACTGCCTGTAACTAGTATAAAGGGGAGAGTTCTACTCTAAAATACAAGAGAATTTACTTGGAAATCATCCTTTGTGAAGTTTTGAGTCAAAATAAAAAATTTGTACAGTCGGCGCTGGGAAGCATTTTTAAGCAATAAAAACAGCAAATGTGTGTAAAACTCCAACCAAAGCTTTGGGATTCAAACCACTGCCTGTAACTAGTATCAAGGGGAGAGTTCTACTCTAAAAAGCAAGAGAATTTACTGGGAAATAATCCTTTGTGAAGTTATGAGTCAAAATAAAAAAAGTGTACAGCAGGCGCCGGGAAGCATTTTTAAGCAATAAAAACTGCAAATGTGTGTAAAACTCCAACCAAAGCTTTTTGATTCAAACCACTTCCTATAACTAGTATAAAGGGTAGAGTTTTACTCTAAAAAGCAAGAGAATGTAATGGGAAAGCATCTTTTGTGAAGTTATGAGTCAAAATAAAAAAAGTGTACAGCAGTCGCTGGGAAGCATTTTTAAGCGATAAAAACAGTAAATGTGTGTCAAACTCCAACCAAAGCTTTGGGATTCAAACCACTGCCTGTAACTAGTATAAAGGGGAGAGTTCTACTCGAAAAGGCAAGAGACTTTACTTGTAAAGCATCCTTTGTGAAGTTATGAGTCAAAATTAAAAAAAAGTGTACAGCAGGTGCTGGGAAGCCTTTTTAAGCAATAAAAACTGCAAATGTGTGTAAAACTCCAACCAAAGCTTTGGGATTCAAACTACTGCCTGTAACTAGTATAAAGGGGAGAGTTCTACTCGAAAAGGCAAGAGACTTTACTTGTAAAGCATCCTTTGTGAATTTAAAAGTGAAAATAAAAAAAGTGTATAGCAGGCGCTGCGAAGCATTTTCAAGCAATAAAAACAGCAAATGTGTGTCAAACTCCAACCAAAGCTTTGGGATTAAAACCAGTGCCTGTAACTAGTATAAAGCGGAGAGTTCTACTCGAAAAGGCAAGCGAATTTACTGGGAAAGCATCCTTTGTGAAGTTATGTGTTCAAATAAAAAAAGTGTACAGCAGGTGCTGGGAAGCATTTTTAAGCAATAAAAACTGCAAATGTTTGTAAAACTCCAACTAAAGCTTTGGGATTCAAACCACTGCCTGTAACTAGTATGAAGGGGAGAGTTTTATTCTCAAAAGCAAAATAATTTACTGGGAAAGCATCCTTTGTGAAGTTATGAGTTACAATAAAAAAAGTGTACAGCAGAGGGAGCTGGGAAGCATTTTTAAGCAATAAAAACAGCAAATGTGTGTAAAACTCCATCCAAAGCTTTGGGATTCAAACCACAACCTGTAACTAGTATAAAGGGGAGAGTTTTACTCTGAAATGCAAGTGTATTTACTTGGAAAGCATCCTTTGTGAAGTTATGAGTCAAAATGAAAAAATTGTACAGCAGGCGCTGGGAAGCATTTTTAAGCAATAAAAACTGCAAATGTGTGTAAAACTCCAACCAAAGCTTTGGGATTCAAACAACTGCCTGTAACTAATATAAAGGGGAGAGTTCTACTCTAAAATGCAAGAGAATTTACTTGGAAATCATCCTTTGTGAAGTTTTGAGTCAAAATAAAAAATTTGTACAGTCGGCGCTGGGAAGCATTTTTAAGCAATAAAAACAGCAAATGTGTGTTAAACTCCAACCAAAGCTTTGGGATTCAAACCACTGCCTGTAACTAGTATCAAGGGGAGAGTTCTACTCTAAAAAGCAAGAGAATTTACTGGGAAAGCATCCTTTGTGAAGTTATGAGTCAAAATAAAAAAAGTGTACAGCAGGCGCTGGGAAGCATTTTTAAGCAATAAAAACTGCAAATGTTTGTAAAACTCCAACCAAAGCTTTGGGATTCAAACCACGGCCTTTAAATAGTATAAAGGGGAGAGTTCTACTCTAAAAAGCAAGAGACTTTACTGGGAAAGCATCCTTTGTGAAGTTAAGAGTGAAAAAAAAAAACGTGCACAGCAGGCGCTGGGAAGCATTTTTAAGCAATAAAAACAGCAAATGTGTGTAAAACTCCAACCAAAGCTTTGGGATTCAAACCAGTGCCTGTAACTAGTATAAAGCGGAGAGTTCTACTCGAAAAGGCAAGAGAATTTACTGGGAAAGCATCCTTTGTGAAGTTATGTGTTAAAATAAAAAAAGTGTACAGCAGGTGCTGGGAAGCATTTATAAGCAATAAAAACTGCAAATGTTTGTAAAACTCCAACCAAAGCTTTGGGATTCATACCACAACCTGTAACTAGTATAAAGGGGAGAGTTTTTCTCTGAAATGCAAGAGAATTTACTTGGAAAGCATCCTTTGTGAAGTTTTGAGTCAAAATGAAAAAATTGTACAGCAGGCGCTGGGAAGCATTTTTAAGCAATAAAAACTGCAAATGTGTGTAAAACTCCAACCAAAGCTTTTTGATTCAAACCACTGCCTGTAACTAGTATAAAGGGGAGAGTTCTACTCTAAAATACAAGAGAATTTACTTGGAAATCATCCTTTGTGAAGTTTTGAGTCAAAATAAAAAATTTGTACAGTCGGCGCTGGGAAGCATTTTTAAGCAATAAAAACAGCAAATGTGTGTAAAACTCCAACCAAAGCTTTGGGATTCAAACCACTGCCTGTAACTAGTATCAAGGGGAGAGTTCTACTCTAAAAAGCAAGAGAATTTACTGGGAAATAATCCTTTGTGAAGTTATGAGTGAAAATAAAAAAAGTGTACAGCAGGCGCCGGGAAGCATTTTTAAGCAATAAAAACTGCAAATGTGTGTAAAACTCCAACCAAAGCTTTGGGATTCAAACCACTTCCTATAACTAGTATAAAGGGTAGAGTTTTACTCTAAAAAGCAAGAGAATGTAATGGGAAAGCATCTTTTGTGAAGTTATGAGTCAAAATAAAAAAAGTGTACAGCAGTCGCTGGGAAGCATTTTTAAGCGATAAAAACAGTAAATGTGTGTCAAACTCCAACCAAAGCTTTGGGATTCAAACCACTGCCTGTAACTAGTATAAAGGGGAGAGTTCTACTCGAAAAGGCAAGAGACTTTACTTGTAAAGCATCCTTTGTGAAGTTATGAGTCAAAATTAAAAAAAAGTGTACAGCAGGTGCTGGGAAGCCTTTTTAAGCAATAAAAACTGCAAATGTGTGTAAAACTCCAACCAAAGCTTTGGGATTCAAACTACTCCCTGTAACTAGTATAAAGGGGAGAGTTCTACTCGAAAAGGCAAGAGACTTTACTTGTAAAGCATCCTTTGTGAATTTAAAAGTGAAAATAAAAAAAGTGTATAGCAGGCGCTGCGAAGCATTTTTAAGCAATAAAAACAGCAAATGTGTGTCAAACTCCAACCAAAGCTTTGGGATTAAAACCAGTGCCTGTAACTAGTATAAAGCGGAGAGTTCTACTCGAAAAGGCAAGAGAATTTACTGGGAAAGCATCCTTTGTGAAGTTATGTGTTAAAATAAAAAAAGTGTACAGCAGGTGCTGGGAAGCATTTATAAGCAATAAAAACTGCAAATGTTTGTAAAACTCCAACCAAAGCTTTGGGATTCATACCACAACCTGTAACTAGTATAAAGGGGAGAGTTTTTCTCTGAAATGCAAGAGAATTTACTTGGAAAGCATCCTTTGTGAAGTTATGAGTCAAAATGAAAAAATTGTACAGCAGGCGCTGGGAAGCATTTTTAAGCAATAAAAACTGCAAATGTGTGTAAAACTCCAACCAAAGCTTTTTGATTCAAACCACTGCCTGTAACTAGTATAAAGGGGAGAGTTCTACTCTAAAATACAAGAGAATTTACTTGGAAATCATCCCTTGTGAAGTTTTGAGTCAAAATAAAAAAATTGTACAGTCGGCGCTGGGAAGCATTTTTAAGCAATAAAAACAGCAAATGTGTGTAAAACTCCAACCAAAGCTTTGGGATTCAAACCACTGCCTGTAACTAGTATCAAGGGGAGAGTTCTACTCTAAAAAGCAAGAGAATTTACTGGGAAATAATCCTTTGTGAAGTTATGAGTGAAAATAAAAAAAGTGTACAGCAGGCGCCGGGAAGCATTTTTAAGCAATAAAAACTGCAAATGTGTGTAAAACTCCAACCAAAGCTTTGGGATTCAAACCACTTCCTATAACTAGTATAAAGGGTAGAGTTTTACTCTAAAAAGCAAGAGAATGTAATGGGAAAGCATCTTTTGTGAAGTTATGAGTCAAAATAAAAAAAGTGTACAGCAGGCGCTGGGAAGCATTTTTAAGCGATAAAAACAGTAAATGTGTGTCAAACTCCAACCAAAGCTTTGGGATTCAAACTACTGCCTGTAACTAGTATAAAGGGGAGAGTTTTATTTTAAAATGCAAGAGAATTTACTTGGAAAGCATCCTTTGTGAATTTAAAAGTGAAAATAAAAAAAGTGTATAGCAGGCGCTGCGAAGCATTTTTAAGCAATAAAAACAGCAAATGTGTGTCAAACTCCAACCAAAGCTTTGGGATTAAAACCAGTGCCTGTAACTAGTATAAAGCGGAGAGTTCTACTCGAAAAGGCAAGCGAATTTACTGGGAAAGCATCCTTTGTGAAGTTATGTGTTCAAATAAAAAAAGTGTACAGCAGGTGCTGGGAAGCATTTTTAAGCAATAAAAACTGCAAATGTTTGTAAAACTCCAACTAAAGCTTTGGGATTCAAACCACTGCCTGTAACTAGTATGAAGGGGAGAGTTTTATTCTCAAAAGCAAAATAATTTACTGGGAAAGCATCCTTTGTGAAGTTATGAGTTACAATAAAAAAAGTGTACAGCAGAGGGAGCTGGGAAGCATTTTTAAGCAATAAAAACAGCAAATGTGTGTAAAACTCCATCCAAAGCTTTGGGATTCAAACCACAACCTGTAACTAGTATAAAGGGGAGAGTTTTACTCTGAAATGCAAGTGTATTTACTTGGAAAGCATCCTTTGTGAAGTTATGAGTCAAAATGAAAAAATTGTACAGCAGGCGCTGGGAAGCATTTTTAAGCAATAAAAACTGCAAATGTGTGTAAAACTCCAACCAAAGCTTTGGGATTCAAACAACTGCCTGTAACTAATATAAAGGGGAGAGTTCTACTCTAAAATGCAAGAGAATTTACTTGGAAATCATCCTTTGTGAAGTTTTGAGTCAAAATAAAAAATTTGTACAGTCGGCGCTGGGAAGCATTTTTAAGCAATAAAAACAGCAAATGTGTGTTAAACTCCAACCAAAGCTTTGGGATTCAAACCACTGCCTGTAACTAGTATCAAGGGGAGAGTTCTACTCTAAAAAGCAAGAGAATTTACTGGGAAAGCATCCTTTGTGAAGTTATGAGTCAAAATAAAAAAAGTGTACAGCAGGCGCTGGGAAGCATTTTTAAGCAATAAAAACTGCAAATGTTTGTAAAACTCCAACCAAAGCTTTGGGATTCAAACCACGGCCTTTAAATAGTATAAAGGGGAGAGTTCTACTCTAAAAAGCAAGAGACTTTACTGGGAAAGCATCCTTTGTGAAGTTAAGAGTGAAAAAAAAAACGTGCACAGCAGGCGCTGGGAAGCATTTTTAAGCAATAAAAACACCAAATGTGTGTAAAACTCCAACCAAAGCTTTGGGATTCAAACCACTGCCTGTAACTAGTATAAAGGGGAGAGTTCTACTCTAAAATGCAAGAGAATTTACTTGGAAATCATCCTTTGTGAAGTTTTGAGTCAAAAAAGGAAATTTGTACAGTCGGCGCTGGGAAGCATTTTTAAGCAATAAAAACAGCAAATGTGTGTAAAACTCCAACCAAAGCTTTGGGATTCAAACCACTGCCTGTACCTAGTATCAAGGGGAGAGTTCTACTCTAAAAAGCAAGAGAATTTACTGGGAAAGCATCCTTTGTGAAGTTATGAGTCAAAATAAAAAAAGTGTACAGCAGGCGCTGGGAAGCATTTTTAAGCAATAAAAACTGCAAATGTTTGAAAAAATCCAACCAAAGCTTTGGGATTCAAATCACTGCCTGTAAATAGTATAAAGGGGAGAGTTTTACTCTAAAATGCAAGAGAATTTACTGGGAAAGCATCCTTTGTGAAGTTATGAGTTACAGTAAAAAAAAGTGTACAGCAGAGGGAGCTGGGAAGCATTTTTAAGTAATAAAAACAGCAAATGTGTGTAAAACTCCAACCAAAGCTTTGGGATTCAAACCACTGCCTGTAACTAGTATAAACGGGAGAGTTCTCCTCGAAAAAGCAAGAGAATTTACTGGGAAAGCATCCTTTGTGAAGTTATGAGTCAAAATAAAAAAAGTGTACAGCAGGCGCTGGGAAGCATTTTTAAGCAAAAAAAACTGCAAATGTTTGTAAAACTCCAACCAAAGCTTTGGGTTTCAAACCACTGCCTGTAAATAATATAAAGGGGAGAGTTTTACTCTAAAATGCAAGAGAATTTACTGGGAAAGCATCCTTTGTGAAGTTATGAGTTACAATAAAAAAAGTGTACAGCAGAGGGAGCTGGGAAGCATTTTTAAGCAATAAAAACAGCAAATGTATGTAAATATCTAACCAAAGCTTTGGGATTCAAACCACTGCCTGTAACTAGTATAAAGGGTAGAGTTTTACTCTAAAAAGCAAGAAAATCTACTGGGAACGCATTCTTTGTGAAGTTATGAGTTATGAGTTATAATAAAATAAGTGTACAGCAGAGTGAGCTGGGAAGCATTTTTAAGCAATAAAAACTGCAAATGTGTGTGAAACTCCTACCAAAGCTTTGGGATTCAAACCACTGCCTGTAACTCGTATCAAGGGGAGAGTTCTACTCTAAAAAGCAAGATAATTTACTGGGAAAGCATCCTTTGTGAAGTTATGAGTCAAAATAAAAAAAGTGTACAGCAGGCACTGGGAAGCATTTTTCAGCGATACAAACTGCAAATGTGTGTAAAACTCCAACCAAAGCTTTGGGATTCAAACCACTGCCTGTAACTAGTATAAACGGGAGAGTTCTACTCGAAAAAGCAAGAGAATTTACTGGGAAAGCATCCTTTGTGAAGTTATGAGTCAAAATAAAAAAAGTGTACAGCAGGCGCTGGGAAGCATTTTTAAGCAAAAAAAACTGCAAATGTTTGTAAAACTCCAACCAAAGCTTTGGGTTTCAAACGACTGCCTGTAAATAGTATGAAGGGGAGAGTTTTACTCTAAAATGCAAGAGAATTTACTGGGAAAGCATCCTTTGGGAAGTTATGAGTCAAAATAAAAAGAGTGTACAGCAGGCGCTGGGAAGCATTTTTCAACAATAAAAACTGCAAATGTGTGTAAAACTCCAACCAAAGCTTTGGGATTCAAATCACTGCCTGTAACTAGTATAAAGGGGAGAGCTCTACTCGAATAGGCAAGAGACTTTACTTGTAAAGCATCCTTTGTGAAGTTATGAGTCAAAATTAAAAAAAAGTGTACAGCAGGTGCTGGGAAGCCTTTTTAAGCAATAAAAACTGCAAATGTGTGTAAAACTCCAACCAAAGCTTTGGGATTCAAACTACTGCCTGTAACTAGTATAAAGGGGAGAGTTTTACTCTAAAATGCAAGAGAATTTACTTGGAAAGCATCCTTTGTGAATTTAAAAGTGAAAATAAAAAAAGTGTATAGCAGGCGCTGCGAAGCATTTTTAAGCAATAAAAACAGCAAATGTGTGTCAAACTCCAACCAAAGCTTTGGGATTAAAACCAGTGCCTGTAACAAGTATAAAGTGGAGAGTTCTACTCGAAAAGGCAAGATAATTTACTGGGAAAGCATCCTTTGTGAAGTTATGTGTTAAAATAAAAAAAGTGTACAGCAGGTGCTGGGAAGCATTTTTAAGCAATAAAAACTGCAAATGTTTGTAAAACTCCAACCAAAGCTTTGGGATTCATACCACAACCTGTAACTAGTATAAAGGGGAGAGTTTTTCTCTGAAATGCAAGAGAATTTACTTGGAAAGCATCCTTTGTGAAGTTATGAGTCAAAATGAAAAAATTGTACAGCAGGCGCTGGGAAGCATTTTTAAGCAATAAAAACTGCAAATGTGTGTAAAACTCCAACCAAAGCTTTTTGATTCAAACCACTGTCTGTAACTAGTATAAAGGGGAGAGTTCTACTCTAAAATACAAGAGAATTTACTTGGAAATCATCCTTTGTGAAGTTTTGAGTCAAAATAAAAAATTTGTACAGTCAGCGCTGGGAAGCATTTTTAAGCAATAAAAACAGCAAATGTGTGTAAAACTCCAACCAAAGCTTTGGGATTCAAACCACTGCCTGTAACTAGTATCAAGGGGAGAGTTCTACTCTAAAAAGCAAGAGAATTTACTGGGAAAGCATCCTTTGTGAAGTTATGAATCAAAATAAAAAAAGTGTACAGCATGCGCTGGGAAGCATTTTTAAGTAATAAAAACAGCAAATGTGTGTAAAACTCCAACCAAAGCTTTGGGATTCAAACCAATGCCTGTAACTCGTATAAAGGGGAGAGTTCTCTTCGAAAAAGCAAGAGAATTTACTGGGAAAGCATCCTTTGTGAAGTTATGAGTCAAAATAAATAAAATTCTACAGCAGGCGCTGGGAAGCATTTTTAAGCAATAAAAACAGCAAATGTGTGTAAAACTCCAACCAAAGCTTTGGGATTCAAACCACTGCCTGTAACTAGTATAAAGGGGAGAGTTTTACTCTAAAATGCAAGATAATTTACTTGGAAAGCATCCTTTGTGAAGTTATGAGTCAAAATGAAAATGTTTCGGCAATAAAAACTGCAAATGTTTGTAAAACTCCAACCAAAGCTTTGGGATTCAAACCACTGCCTGTAACTAGTATAAAGGGGAGAGTTTTATTCTAAAAAGCAAGAGAATTTACTAGGAAACCATCCTTTGTGAAGTTATGAGTTACAATAAAAAAAAGTGTACAGCAGAGGGAGCTGGGAAGCATTTTTAAGCAATACAAACTGCAAATGTGTGTAAAACTCCAACCAAAGCTTTGGGATTCAAACCACTGCGTGTAATTAGTATACAGGGGAGAGTTTTACTCTAAAATGCAAGAGAATTTAATTGGAAAGCATCCTTTGTGAAGTTATGCGTCAAAATAAAAAAATTGTACAGCATGCGCTGGGAAGCATTTTTAAGCAATAAAAACAGCAAATGTGTGTAAAACTCCAACCAAAGCTTTGGGATTCAAACCACTGCCTGTAACTAGTATAAACGGGAGAGTTCTACTCGAAAAAGCAAGATAATTTACTGGGAAAGCATCCTTTGTGAAGTTATGAGTCAAAATAAAAAAAGTGTACAGCAGGTGCTGGGAAGCATTTTTAAGCAAAAAAAACTGCAAATGTTTGTAAAACTCCAACCAAAGCTTTGGGTTTCAAACCACTGCCTGTAAATAGTATAAAGGGGAGAGTTTTACTCTAAAATGCAAGAGAATTTACTGGGAAAGCATCCTTTGTGAAGTTATGAGTTACAATAAAAAAAAGTGTACAGCAGAGGGAGCTGGGAAGCATTTTTAAGCAATAAAAACAGCAAATGTGTGTAAAACTCCAACCAAAGCTTTGGGATTCAAACCACTGCCTGTAACTAGTATAAAGGGGAGAGTTTTACTCTAAAAAGCAAGAGAATTTACTGGGAAAGCATCCTTTGGGAAGTTATGAGTCAAAATAAAAAGAGTGTACAGCAGGCGCTGGGAAGCATTTTTCAGCAATAAAAACTGCAAATGTGTGTAAAACTCCAACCAAAGCTTTGGGATTCAAACCACTGCCTGTAACTAGTATAACGTGGAGAGTTTTACTCTAAAATGCAAGAAAATGTACTTGGAAAGCCTCCTTTGTGAAGTTATGAGTCAAAATAAAAAAAGTGTACAGCAGGCGCTGGGAAGGATTTTTCAGCAATAAAAACTGCAAATGCTTGTAAAACTCCAACCAAAGCTTTGGGATTCAAACCACTGCCTGTAACTAGTATAACGGGGAGAGTTCTACTCTAAAAAGCAAGATACTTTACTGGGAAATCATCCTTTGTGAAGTTATGAGTCAAAATTAAAAAAAAGTGTACAGCAGGTGCTGGGAAGCCTTTTTAAGCAATAAGAACTGCAAATGTGTGTAAAACTCCAACCAAAGCTTTGGGATTCCAACTACTGCCTGTAACTAGTATAAAGGGGAGAGTTTTACTTTAAAATGCAAGAGAATTTACTTGGAAAGCATCCTTTGTGAATTTAAAAGTGAAAATAAAAAAAAGTGTATAGCAGGCGCTGCGAAGCATTTTTAAGCAATAAAAACAGCAAATGTGTGTCAAACTCCAACCAAAGCTTTGGGATTAAAACCAGTGCCTGTAACTAGTATAAAGCGGAGAGTTCTACTCGAAAAGGCAAGAGAATTTACTGGGAAAGCATCCTTTGTGAAGTTATGAGTTAAAATAAAAAAAGTGTACAGCAGGTGCTGGGAAGCATTTTTAAGCAATAAAAACAGCAAATGTGTGTAAAACTCCAACCAAAGCTTTGGGATTCAAATACTGCCTGTAACTAGTATCAAGGGGAGAGTTCTACTCTAAAAAGCAAGAGAATTTACTGGGAAAGCATCCTTTGTGAAGTTATGAATCAAAATAAAAAAAGTGTACAGCATGCGCTGGGAAGCATTTTTAAGTAATAAAAACAGCAAATGTGTGTAAAACTCCAACCAAAGCTTTGGGATTCAAACCAATGCCTGTAACTCGTATAAAGGGGAGAGTTCTCTTCGAAAAAGCAAGAGAATTTACTGGGAAAGCATCCTTTGTGAAGTTATGAGTCAAAATAAATAAAATTCTACAGCAGGCGCTGGGAAGCATTTTTAAGCAATAAAAACAGCAAATGTGTGTAAAACTCCAACCAAAGCTTTGGGATTCAAACCACTGCCTGTAACTAGTATAAAGGGGAGAGTTTTACTCTAAAATGCAAGATAATTTACTTGGAAAGCATCCTTTGTGAAGTTATGAGTCAAAATGAAAATGTTTCGGCAATAAAAACTGCAAATGTTTGTAAAACTCCAACCAAAGCTTTGGGATTCAAACCACTGCCTGTAACTAGTATAAAGGGGAGAGTTTTATTCTAAAAAGCAAGAGAATTTACTAGGAAACCATCCTTTGTGAAGTTATGAGTTACAATAAAAAAAAGTGTACAGCAGAGGGAGCTGGGAAGCATTTTTAAGCAATACAAACTGCAAATGTGTGTAAAACTCCAACCAAAGCTTTGGGATTCAAACCACTGCGTGTAATTAGTATACAGGGGAGAGTTTTACTCTAAAATGCAAGAGAATTTAATTGGAAAGCATCCTTTGTGAAGTTATGCGTCAAAATAAAAAAATTGTACAGCATGCGCTGGGAAGCATTTTTAAGCAATAAAAACAGCAAATGTGTGTAAAACTCCAACCAAAGCTTTGGGATTCAAACCACTGCCTGTAACTAGTATAAACGGGAGAGTTCTACTCGAAAAAGCAAGATAATTTACTGGGAAAGCATCCTTTGTGAAGTTATGAGTCAAAATAAAAAAAGTGTACAGCAGGTGCTGGGAAGCATTTTTAAGCAAAAAAAACTGCAAATGTTTGTAAAACTCCAACCAAAGCTTTGGGTTTCAAACCACTGCCTGTAAATAGTATAAAGGGGAGAGTTTTACTCTAAAATGCAAGAGAATTTACTGGGAAAGCATCCTTTGTGAAGTTATGAGTTACAATAAAAAAAAGTGTACAGCAGAGGGAGCTGGGAAGCATTTTTAAGCAATAAAAACAGCAAATGTGTGTAAAACTCCAACCAAAGCTTTGGGATTCAAACCACTGCCTGTAACTAGTATAAAGGGGAGAGTTTTACTCTAAAAAGCAAGAGAATTTACTGGGAAAGCATCCTTTGGGAAGTTATGAGTCAAAATAAAAAGAGTGTACAGCAGGCGCTGGGAAGCATTTTTCAGCAATAAAAACTGCAAATGTGTGTAAAACTCCAACCAAAGCTTTGGGATTCAAACCACTGCCTGTAACTAGTATAACGTGGAGAGTTTTACTCTAAAATGCAAGAAAATGTACTTGGAAAGCCTCCTTTGTGAAGTTATGAGTCAAAATAAAAAAAGTGTACAGCAGGCGCTGGGAAGGATTTTTCAGCAATAAAAACTGCAAATGCTTGTAAAAGTCCAACCAAAGCTTTGGGATTCAAACCACTGCCTGTAACTAGTATAACGGGGAGAGTTCTACTCTAAAAAGCAAGATACTTTACTGGGAAATCATCCTTTGTGAAGTTATGAGTCAAAATTAAAAAAAAGTGTACAGCAGGTGCTGGGAAGCCTTTTTAAGCAATAAGAACTGCAAATGTGTGTAAAACTCCAACCAAAGCTTTGGGATTCCAACTACTGCCTGTAACTAGTATAAAGGGGAGAGTTTTACTTTAAAATGCAAGAGAATTTACTTGGAAAGCATCCTTTGTGAATTTAAAAGTGAAAATAAAAAAAAGTGTATAGCAGGCGCTGCGAAGCATTTTTAAGCAATAAAAACAGCAAATGTGTGTCAAACTCCAACCAAAGCTTTGGGATTAAAACCAGTGCCTGTAACTAGTATAAAGCGGAGAGTTCTACTCGAAAAGGCAAGAGAATTTACTGGGAAAGCATCCTTTGTGAAGTTATGTGTTAAAATAAAAAAAGTGTACAGCAGGTGCTGGGAAGCATTTTTAAGCAATAAAAACTGCAAATGTTTGTAAAACTCCAACTAAAGCTTTGGGATTCAAACCACTGCCTGTAACTAGTATGAAGGGGAGAGTTTTATTCTCAAAAGCAAAATAATTTACTGGGAAAGCATCCTTTGTGAAGTTATGAGTTACAATAAAAAAAGTGTTCAGCAGAGGGAGCTGGGAAGCATTTTTAAGCAATAAAAACAGCAAATGTGTGTAAAACTCCAACCAAAGCTTTGGGATTCAAACCACAACCTGTAACTAGTATAAAGGGGAGAGTTTTACTCTGAAATGCAAGTGTATTTACTTGGAAAGCATCCTTTGTGAAGTTATGAGTCAAAATGAAAAAATTGTACAGCAGGCGCTGGGAAGCATTTTTAAGCAATAAAAACTGCAAATGTGTGTAAAACTCCAACCAAAGCTTTGGGATTCAAACCACTGCCTGTAACTCGTATAAAGGGGAGAGTTCTACTCTAAAATGCAAGAGAATTTACTTGGAAATCATCCTTTGTGAAGTTTTGAGTCAAAATAAAAAATTTGTACAGTCGGCGCTGGGAAGCATTTTTAAGCAATAAAAACAGCAAATGTGTGTAAAACTCCAACCAAAGCTTTGGGATTCAAACCACTGCCTGTAACTAGTATAAAGGGGAGAGTTCTACTCTAAAATGCAAGAGAATTTACTTGGAAATCATCCTTTGTGAAGTTTTGAGTCAAAAAAGGAAATTTGTACAGTCGGCGCTGGGAAGCATTTTTAAGCAATAAAAACTGCAAATGTGTGTAAAACTCCAACCAAAGCTTTGGGATTCAAACCACTGCCTGTAACTAGTATCAAGGGGAGAGTTCTACTCTAAAAAGCAAGAGAATTTACTGGGAAAGCATCCTTTGTGAAGTTATGAGTCAAAATAAAAAAAGTGTACAGCAGGCGCTGGGAAGCATTTTTAAGCAATAAAAACTGCAAATGTTTGAAAAAATCCAACCAAAGCTTTGGGATTCAAATCACTGCCTGTAAATAGTATAAAGGGGAGAGTTTTACTCTAAAATGCAAGAGAATTTACTGGGAAAGCATCCTTTGTGAAGTTATGAGTTACAGTAAAAAAAAGTGTACAGCAGAGGGAGCTGGGAAGCATTTTTAAGCAATAAAAACTGCAAATGCTTGTAAAACTCCAACCAAAGCTTTGGGATTCAAACCACTGCCTGTAACTAGTATAACGGGGAGGGTTCTACTCTAAAAAGCAACAGACTTTACTGGGAAATCATCCTTTGTGAAGTTATGAGTGAAAATAAAAAATGTGTACAGCAGGCTCCGGGAAGCATTTTTAAGCAATAAAAACGGCAAATGTGTGTAAAACTCCAACCAAAGCTTTGGGATTCAAACCACTTCCTATAACTAGTATAAAGGGTAGAGTTTTACTCTAAAAAGCAAGAGAATGTACTGGGAAAGCATCTTTTGTGAAGTTATGAGTCAAAATAAAAGAAGTGTACAGCAGGCGCTGGGAAGCATTTTTAAGCGATAAAAACAGCAAATGTGTGTCAAACTCAAACCAAAGCTTTGGGATTAAAACCAGTGCCTGTAACTAGTATAAAGGGGAGAGTTCTACTCTAAAATACAAGAGAATTTACTTGGAAATCATCCTTTGTGAAGTTTTGAGTCAAAATAAAAAATGTGTACAGTCGGCGCTGGGAAGCATTTTTAAGCAATAAAAACAGCAAATGTGTGTAAAACTCCAACCAAAGCTTTGGGATTCAAACCACTGCCTGTAACTAGTATCAAGGGGAGAGTTCTACTCTAAAAAGCAAGAGAATTTACTGGGAAATAATCCTTTGTGAAGTTATGAGTGAAAATAAAAAAAGTGTACAGCAGGCGCCGGGAAGCATTTTTAAGCAATAAAAACTGCAAATGTGTGTAAAACTCCAACCAAAGCTTTGGGATTCAAACCACTTCCTATAACTAGTATAAAGGGTAGAGTTTTACTCTAAAAAGCAAGAGAATGTAATGGGAAAGCATCTTTTGTGAAGTTATGAGTCAAAATAAAAAAAGTGTACAGCAGGCGCTGGGAAGCATTTTTAAGCGATAAAAACAGTAAATGTGTGTCAAACTCCAACCAAAGCTTTGGGATTCAAACCACTGCCTGTAACTAGTATAAAGGGGAGAGTTCTACTCGAAAAGGCAAGAGACTTTACTTGTAAAGCATCCTTTGTGAAGTTATGAGTCAAAATTAAAAAAAAGTGTACAGCAGGTGCTGGGAAGCCTTTTTAAGCAATAAAAACTGCAAATGTGTGTAAAACTCCAACCAAAGCTTTGGGATTCAAACTACTGCCTGTAACTAGTATAAAGGGGAGAGTTTTACTTTAAAATGCAAGAGAATTTACTTGGAAAGCATCCTTTGTGAATTTAAAAGTGAAAATAAAAAAAGTGTATAGCAGGCGCTGCGAAGCATTTTTAAGCAATAAAAACAACAAATGTGTGTCAAACTCCAACCAAAGCTTTGGGATTAAAACCAGTGCCTGTAACTAGTATAAAGCGGAGAGTTCTACTCGAAAAGGCAAGAGAATTTACTGGGAAAGCATCCTTTGTGAAGTTATGTGTTAAAATAAAAAAAGTGTACAGCAGGTGCTGGGAAGCATTTTTAAGCAATAAAAACTGCAAATGTTTGTAAAACTCCAACTAAAGCTTTGGGATTCAAACCACTGCCTGTAACTAGTATGAAGGGGAGAGTTTTATTCTCAAAAGCAGAATAATTTACTGGGAAAGCATCCTTTGTGAAGTTATGAGTTACAATAAAAAAAGTGTACAGCAGAGGGAGCTGGGAAGCATTTTTAAGCAATAAAAACAGCAAATGTGTGTAAAACTCCAACCAAAGCTTTGGGATTCAAACCACTACCTGTAACTAGTATAAAGGGGAGAGTTTTACTCTGAAAATGCAAGAGTACTTTACTGGGAAAGCATCCTTTGTGAAGTTATGAGTCAAAATAAAAAAAGTGTACAGCAGGCGCTGGGAAGCATTTTTAAGCAATAAAAACTGCAAATGTGTGTAAAACTCCAACCAAAGCTTTGGGATTCAAACCACTGCCTGTAACTAGTATAAAGGGGAGAGTTCTACTCTAAAATGCAAGAGAATTTACTTGGAAAGCATCCTTTGTGAAGTTATGAGTCAAAATAAAAAAATTGTACAGTCAGGCGCTGGGAAGCATTTTTAAGCAATAAAAACTAGCAAATGTGTGTTAAAACTCCAACCAAAGCTTTGGGATTCAAACCACTGCCTGTAACTAGTATCAAGGGGAGAGTTCTACTCTAAAAAGCAAGAGAATTTACTGGGAAAGCATCCTTTGTGAAGTTATGAGTCAAAATAAAAAAAGTGTACAGCAGAGGGAGCTGGGAAGCATTTTTAAGCAATAAAAACTGCAAATGTTTGTAAAACTCCAACCAAAGCTTTGGGTTTCAAACCACTGCCTGTAAATAATATAAAGGGGAGAGTTTTACTCTAAAATGCAAGAGAATTTACTGGGAAAGCATCCTTTGTGAAGTTATGAGTTACAATAAAAAAAGTGTACAGCAGAGGGAGCTGGGAAGCATTTTTAAGCAATAAAAACAGCAAATGTATGTAAATACTCTAACCAAAGCTTTGGGATTCAAACCACTGCCTGTAACTAGTATAAAGGGTAGAGTTTTACTCTAAAAAGCAAGAAAATCTACTGGGAAAGCATTCTTTGTGAAGTTATGAGTTACAATAAAAAAAGTGTACAGCAGAGTGAGCTGGGAAGCATTTTTAAGCAATAAAAACTGCAAATGTGTGTGAAACTCCTACCAAAGCTTTGGGATTCAAACCACTGACTGTAACTAGTATAAAGGGGAGAGTTTTACTCTAAAATGCAAGAGAATTTACTTGGAAATCATCCTTTTTGAAGTTTTGAGTCAAAATAAAAAATTTGTACAGTCGGCGCTGGGAAGCATTCTTAAAGCAATAAAAACAGCAAATGTGTGTAAAACTCCAACCAAAGCTTTGGGATTCAAACCACTGCCTGTAACTCGTATCAAGGGGAGAGTTCTACTCTAAAAAGCAAGATAATTTACTGGGAAAGCATCCTTTGTGAAGTTATGAGTCAAAATAAAAAAAGTGTACAGCAGGCACTGGGAAGCATTTTTCAGCGATAAAAACTGCAAATGTGTGTAAAACTCCAACCAAAGCTTTGGGATTCAAACCACTGCCTGTAACTAGTATAAAGGGGAGAGCTCTACTCGAATAGGCAAGAGACTTTACTTGTAAAGCATCCTTTGTGAAGTTATGAGTTCACAATAAAAAAAGTGTTACAGCAGGTGCTGGGAAGCATTTTTAAGCAATAAAAACTGCAAATGTGTGTAAAACTCCAACCAAAGCTTTGGGATTCAAACCACTGCCTGTAACTAGTATAAAGGGGAGAGTTTTACTCTAAAAAGCAAGAGAATTTACTGGGAAAGCATCCTTTGTGAAGTTATGAAGTGAAAATAAAAAAAGTGTACAGCAGGCGCTGCGAAGCATTTTTAAGCAATAAAAACATGCAAATGTGTGTAAAACTCCAACCAAAGCTTTGGGATTCAAACCTACTACCTGTAACTAGTATAAAGGGCAGAGTTTTACTCTAAAATGCAAGAGAATTTACTGGGAAAGCATCCTTTGTGAAGTTAAGAGTTAAAATAAAAAAAAGTGTACAGCAGGCGCTGCGGAAGCATTTTTAAGCAATAAAAACATGCAAATGTGTGTAAAACTCCAACCAAAGCTTTGGGATTCAAACCACTGCCTGTAACTAGTATAAAGTGGAGAGTTCTACTCGAAAAGGCAAGATAATTTACTGGGAAAGCATCCTTTGTGAAGTTATGTGTTAAAATAAAAAAAGTGTACAGCAGGTGCTGGGAAGCATTTTTAAGCAATAAAAACTGCAAATGTTTGTAAAACTCCAACCAAAGCTTTGGGATTCATACCACAACCTGTAACTAGTATAAAGGGGAGAGTTTTTCTCTGAAATGCAAGAGAATTTACTTGGAAAGCATCCTTTGTGAAGTTATGAGTCAAAATGAAAAAATTGTACAGCAGGCGCTGGGAAGCATTTTTAAGCAATAAAAACTGCAAATGTGTGTAAAACTCCAACCAAAGCTTTTTGATTCAAACCACTGCCTGTAACTAGTATAAAGGGGAGAGTTCTACTCTAAAATACAAGAGAATTTACTTGGAAATCATCCTTTGTGAAGTTTTGAGTCAAAATAAAACATTTGTACAGTCGGCGCTGGGAAGCATTTTTAAGCAATAAAAACAGCAAATGTGTGTAAAACTCCAACCAAAGCTTTGGGGTTCAAACCACTGCCTGTAACAAGTATAAAGGGGAGAGTTTTACTCTAAAATGCACGAGACTTTACTGGGAAAGCATCCTTTGTGAAGTTATGAGTTACAATAAAAAAAAGTGTACAGCAGGCGCTGGGAAGCATTTTTAAGCAATAAAAACTGCAAATGTGTGTAAAACTCCTACCAAAGCTTTGGGATTCAAACCACTGTCTGTAACTAGTATTACGGGGAGAGTTATACTATAAAAACAATAGACTTTACTGGGAAAGCATCCTTAGTGAAGTTATGAGTTACAATAAAAAAAAGTGTTCAGCAGAGGGAGCTGGGAAGTATTTTTAAGCAATACAAACTGCAAATGTGTGTAAAACTCCAACCAAAGCTTTGGGATTCAAACCACCGCTTGTAACTAGTATAAAGGGGAGAGTTTTTCTCTAAAAAGCAAGAGAATTAATTGGGAAAGCATCCTTTGTGAAGTTATGAGTCACAATAAAAAAAGGTGTATAGCAGAAGGAGCTGGGAAGCATTTTTAAGCAATAAAAACTGCAAATGTGTGTAAAACTCCAACCAAAGCTTTGGGATTCAAACCACTGCCTGTAACTAGTATAAAGGGGAGAGTTTTACTCTAAAAAGCAAGAGAATTTACCGGGAAAGCATCTTTAGTGAAGTTATGAGTTATAATAAAAATAAGTGTACAGCAGGCGCTGGGAAGCATTTTTAAGCGATAAAAACTGCAAATGTGTGTAAAACTCCAACCAAAGCTTTGGGATTCAAACCACTGCCTGTAACTAGTATAAAGGGGAGAGTTTTACTCTAAAAAGCAAGATAATTTCCAGAAAAAGCATCCTTTGTGAAGTTATGAGTAAAAAAAAAAAAAGTGTACAGCAGACGCTGGGAAGCATTTTTAAGCAATAAAAACTGCAAATGTGTATAAAACTCCAACCAAAGCTTTGGGATTCAAACCACTGCCTGTCAATAGTATGCAGGGGAGAGTTCTAATTTAAAAAGCACGAGACTTTAATGGGAAAGCATCCTTTGTGAAGTTATGAGTCAAAACAAAAAAAGTGTACAGCAGGCGCTGGGAAGCATTTTTTAGCGATAAAAACTGCAAATGTGTGTAAAACTCACAAACCAAAACCTGTAACTCGTCTAAAGGGGAGAGTTTTACTCTAAAAAGCAAGAGACTTTACTCGGAAAGCATCCTTTGTGAAGTTATGAGTGAAAATAAAAAAAGTGTAAAGAAGGCGCTGGAAAGCATTTTTAAGCAATAAAAACTGCAAACGTGTGTAAAACTCCAACCAAAGCTTTGGGATTCAAACCACTGCCTGTAACTAGTATAAAGGGGAGAGTTCAACTCGAAAAAGCAAGAGAATTAAATGGGAAAGCATCCTTTGTGAAGTTATGAGTCAAAATAAAAAAAAGTGTACAGCAGGGGCTGGGAGGCATTTTTAAGCGATAAAAACTGCAAATGTGTGTAAAACTCACAAACCACAACCTATAACAAGTATAAAGGGGAGAGTTTTACTCTCAAAATAAGAGACTTTACTGGGAAAGCATCCTTTGTGAAGTTATGAGTGAAAATAAAAAAATGTGTACAGCAGGCGCAGGGAAGCATTTTTAAGCAATAAAAACTGCAAATGTGTGTAAAACTCCAACCAAATTTTTGGGATTCAAACCACTGCCTGTAATTAATGTAAAGGGGAGAGTTTTACTCGAAAAAGCAAGAGAATCTACTTGGAAAGCATCCTTTGTGAAGTTATGAGTCAAAATAAAAAATATGTACAGCAGGCACTGGGAAGCATTTTTAAGCAACAAAAACTGCAAATGTGTGTAAAACCCCAACCAAAGCTTTGGGACTCAAACCACGGCCTGTAACTAGTATAAAGCGGAGTTTTACACTAAAAAGCAAGAGAATTTACTGGGACAGCATCCTTTGTGAAGTTATGAGTTACAATAAAAAAAGTGTACAGCAGAGGGAGCTGGGAAGTATTTTTAAGCAATACAAACTGCAAATGTGTGTAAAACTCCAACCAAAGCTTTGGGATTCAAACCACCGCTTGTAACTAGTATAAAGGGGAAAGTTTTACTCTAAAAAGCAAAAGAATTTACTGGGAAAGCATCCTTTGTGAAGTTATGAGTTACAATAAAAAAAGTGTCCAGCAGAGGGAGCTGGGAAGCATTTTTAAGCAATAAAAACAGCAAATGTATGTAAAACCCCAACCAAAGCTTTGCGATTCAAACCACTGCCTGTAACTTGTATAAAGGGGAGAGTTCTCCTCTAAAAAGCAAGAGACTTTACTGGGAAAGCATCCTTTGTGAAGTTATGAGTGAAAATAAAAAAAGTGTACAGCAGGCGCTGGGAAGCATTTTTAAGCAATAAAAACTGCAAATGTGTGTAAAACTCCAACCAAAGCTTTGGGATTCAAACCACTGCCTGTAACTAGTATAAAGGGGAGAGTTTTACTCTAAAAAGCAAGAGACTTTATGGGGAAATCATCCTTTGTGAAGTTATGAGTGAAAATAAAAAAAGTGTACAGCAGGCGCTGGGAAGCATTTTTAAGCAATAAAAACAGCAAATGTGTGTAAAACTCCAACAAAAGCTTTGGGATTCAAACCACTGCCTGTAACCAGTATAAAGGGGAGAGTTTTACTCTAAAATGCACGAGAATTTACTTGGAAAGCATCCTTTGTGAAGTTATGAGTAAAAAAAAAAAAAAGTGTACAGCAGACGCTGGGAAGCATTTTTAAGCAATAAAAACTGCAAATTTTTGTAAAACTCCTACCAAAGCTTTGGGATTCAAACCACTGCCTGTAACTAGTATAATGGGGAGAGTTTTACTCTAAAATGCAAGAGACTTTACTGGGAAAGCATCCTTTGTGAAGTTATGAGTCAAAATAAATACAATTCTACAGCAGGCGCTGGGAAGCATTTTTAAGCAATAAAAACAGCAAATGTGTGTAAAACTCCAACCAAAGCTTTGGGATTCAAACCACTGCCTGTTACTAGTATCAAGGGGAGAGTTCTACTCTAAAAAGCAAGAGAATTTACTGGGAAAGCATCCCTTGTGAAGTTTTGAGTCAAAATTAAAAAAGTGTACAGCAGGCGCTGGGAAGCATTTTTCAGCGATAAAAACTGCAAATGTGTGTAAAACTCCAACCAAAGCTTTGGGATTCTAAACCACTGCCTGTAACTAGTATAAAGGGGAGAGTTTTACTCTAAAATGCAAGATAATTTACTTGGAAAGCATCCTTTGTGAAGTTATGAGTCAAAATGAAAATGTTTCGGCAATAAAAACTGCAAATGTTTGTAAAACTCCAACCAAAGCTTTGGGATTCAAACCACTGCCTGTAACTAGTATAAAGGGGAGAGTTTTATTCTAAAAAGCAAGAGAATTTACTAGGAAACCATCCTTTGTGAAGTTATGAGTTACAATAAAAAAAAGTGTACAGCAGAGGGAGCTGGGAAGCATTTTTAAGCAATACAAACTGCAAATGTGTGTATAACTCCAACCAAAGCTTTGGGATTCAAACCACTGCGTGTAACTAGTATACAGGGGAGAGTTTTACTCTAAAATGCAAGAGAATTTAATTGGAAAGCATCCTTTGTGAAGTTATGAGTCAAAATAAAAAAATTGTACAGCATGCGCTGGGAAGCATTTTTAAGCAATAAAAACAGCAAATGTGTGTAAAACTCCAACCTAAGCTCTGGGATTCAAACCACTCCCTGTAACTAGTATCAAGGCGAGAGTTCTACGCTAAAAAGCAAGACACTTTACTGGGAAAGCATCCTTTGTGAATTTATAAGTGAAAATAAAAAAAGTGTACAGCAGGCGCTGGGAAGCATTTTTAAGCAATAAAAACAGCAAATGTGTGTAAAACTCCAACCAAAGCTTTGGGATTCAAACCAATGCCTGTAACTCGTATAAAGGAGAGAGTTCTCTTCGAAAAAGCAAGAGAATTTACTGGGAAAGCATCCTTTGTGAAGTTATCAGTGAAAATAAAAAAAGTGTACAGCAGGCGCTGGGAAGCATTTTTAAGCAATAAAAACTGCAAATGTGTGTAAAACCTCAACCAAAGCTTTGGGATTCAAACCACTGTCTGTAACTAGTATTACGGGGAGAGTTATACTATAAAAACAAGAGACTTTACTGGGAAAGTATCCTTTGTGAAGTTATGAGTCAAAATAAATACAATTCTACAGCAGGCGCTGGGAAGCATTTTTAAGCAATAAAAACAGCAAATGTGTGTAAAACTCCAACCAAAGCTTTGGGATTCAAACCACTGCCTGTTACTAGTATCAAGGGGAGAGTTCTACTCTAAAAAGCAAGAGAATTTACTGGGAAAGCATCCCTTGTGAAGTTTTGAGTCAAAATTAAAAAAATGTACAGCAGGCGCTGGGAAGCATTTTTCAGCGATAAAAACTGCAAATGTGTGTAAAACTCCAACCAAAGCTTTGGGATTCAAACCACTGCCTGTAACTAGTATAAAGGAGAGAGTTTTACTCTAAAATGCAAGAGAATTTACTTGGAAAGCATCCTTTGTGAAGTTATGAGTCAAAATAAAAAAAGTGTACAGCAGGCGCTGGGAAGCATTTTTAAACGACAAAAACTGCAAATGTGTGAAAACTCCAACCAAAGCTTTGGGATTAAAACCACTGTCTGTAACTAGTATAAAGGGGAGACTTATACTCTAAAAACAAGAGACTTTACTGGGAAAGTATCCTTTGTGAAGTTATGAGTCAAAATAAATACAATTCTACAGCAGGCGCTGGGAAGCATTTTTAAGCAATAAAAACTGCAAATGTGTGTAAAACCTCAACCAAAGCTTTGGGATTCAAACCACTGTCTGTAACTAGTATTACGGGGAGAGTTATACTATAAAAACAAGAGACTTTACTGGGAAAGTATCCTTTGTGAAGTTATGAGTCAAAATAAATACAATTCTACAGCAGGCGCTGGGAAGCATTTTTAAGCAATAAAAACAGCAAATGTGTGTAAAACTCCAACCAAAGCTTTGGGATTCAAACCACTGCCTGTTACTAGTATCAAGGGGAGAGTTCTACTCTAAAAAGCAAGAGAATTTACTGGGAAAGCATCCCTTGTGAAGTTTTGAGTCAAAATTAAAAAAATGTACAGCAGGCGCTGGGAAGCATTTTTCAGCGATAAAAACTGCAAATGTGTGTAAAACTCCAACCAAAGCTTTGGGATTCAAACCACTGCCTGTAACTAGTATAAAGGAGAGAGTTTTACTCTAAAATGCAAGAGAATTTACTTGGAAAGCATCCTTTGTGAAGTTATGAGTCAAAATAAAAAAAGTGTACAGCAGGCGCTGGGAAGCATTTTTAAACGACAAAAACTGCAAATGTGTGAAAACTCCAACCAAAGCTTTGGGATTAAAACCACTGTCTGTAACTAGTATAAAGGGGAGACTTATACTCTAAAAACAAGAGACTTTACTGGGAAAGTATCCTTTGTGAAGTTATGAGTCAAAATAAATACAATTCTACAGCAGGCGCTGGGAAGCATTTTTAAGCAATAAAAACAGCAAATGTGTGTAAAACTCCAACCAAAGCTTTGGGATTCAAACCACTGCATGTAACTCGTATGAAGGGGAAAGTTTTATTCTCAAAAGCAAGAGAATTTACTGGGAAAGCATCCTTTGTGAAGTTATGAGTTACAATAAAAAAAGTGTACAGCAGAGGGAGCTGGGAAGTATTTTTAAGCAATACAAACTGCAAATGTGTGTAAAACTCCAACCAAAGCTTTGGGATTCAAACCACCGCTTGTAACTAGTATAAAGGGGAAAGTTTTACTCTAAAAAGCAAAAGAATTTACTGGGAAAGCATCCTTTGTGAAGTTATGAGTTACAATAAAAAAAGTGTCCAGCAGAGGGAGCTGGGAAGCATTTTTAAGCAATAAAAACAGCAAATGTATGTAAAACCCCAACCAAAGCTTTGCGATTCAAACCACTGCCTGTAACTTGTATAAAGGGGAGAGTTCTCCTCTAAAAAGCAAGAGACTTTACTGGGAAAGCATCCTTTGTGAATTTAAAAGTGAAAATAAAAAAGTGTACAGCAGGCGCTGCGAAGCATTTTTAAGCAATAAAAACTGCAAATGTGTGTAAAACTCCAACCAAAGCTTTGGGATTTAAACCACTGCCTGTAACTAGTATAAAGGGGAGAGTCTTACTCTAAAAAGCAAGAGACTTTACTGGGAAAGCATCCTTTGTGAAGTTATGAGTCAAAATAAAAAAAAGTGTACAGCAGGCGCTGGGAAGCATTTTTAAGCAATAAAAACTGCAAATGTGTGTAAAACTCCAACCAAAGCTTTGGGATTTAAACCACTGCCTGTAACTAGTATAAAGGGGAGAGTCTTACTCTAAAAAGCAAGAGACTTTACTGGGAAAGCATCCTTTGTGAATTTAAAAGTGAAAATAAAAAAGTGTACAGCAGGCGCTGCGAAGCATTTTTAAGCAATAAAAACAGCAAATGTGTGTCAAACTCCAACCAAAGCTTTGGGATTCCAACCACTGCTTGTAACTCGGATAAAGGGGAGAGTTTTACTCTAAAAAGCAAGAGACTTTACTGGGAAAGCATCCTTTGTGAATTTAAAAGTGAAAATAAAAAAAGTGTACAGCAGGCGCTGCGAAGCATTTTTAAGCAATAAAAACAGCAAATGTGTGTCAAACTCCAACCAAAGCTTTGGGATTCAAACCAGTGCCTGTAACTAGTATAAAGGGGAGAGTTCTACTCGAAAAGGCAAGAGAATTTACTGGGAAAGCATCCTTTGTGAAGTTATGAGTTAAAATAAAAAAAGTGTACAGCAGGTGCTGGGAAGCATTTTTAAGCAATAAAAACTGCAAATGTGTGTAAAACTCCAACCAAAGCTTTGGGATTCAAACCACTTCCTGTAACTAGTATAACGGGAAGAGTTATACTCCAAAAAACAAGAGACTTTACTGAGAAAGCATCCTTTGTGAAGTTATGAATTACAATAAAAAAAGTGAACAGCAGAGGGAGCTAGGGAGCATTTTTAAGTAATAAAAACAGCAAATGTGTGTAAAACTCCAACCAAAGCTTTGGGATTCAAACCACTGCCTGTAACTAGTATAACGGGGGGAGTTACACTCTAAAAAACAAGAGACTTTACTGGGAAAGCATCCTTTGTGAAATTATGAGTTACAATAAAAAAAGTGTACAGCAGAGGGAGCTGGGGAGCATTTTTAAGTAATAAAAACAGCAAATGTGTGTAAAACTCCAACCAAAGCTTTGGGATTCAAACCACTGCCTGTAACTAGTATAAAGGGGAGAGTTCTCTTCGAAAAAGCAAGAGAATTTACTGGGAAAGCATCCTTTGTGAACTTATCAGTGAAAATAAAAAAAGTGTACAGCAGGCGCTGGGAAGCATTTCTAAGCAATAAAAACAGCAAATGTGTGTAAAACTCCAACCAAAGCTTTGGGATTCAAATCACTGCCTGTAACTAGTGTAAAGGGGAGAGTTTTACTCTTAAAAGCAAGAGAATTTACTTGGAATGCATCCTTTGTGAAGTTATGAGTCAAAATAAAAGAAGTGTACAGCAGGCGCTGGGAAGCATTTTTCAGCAATAAAAACTGCAAATGTGTGTAAAACTCCAACCAAAGCTTTGGGATTCAAACCACTGCCTGTAACTAGTATAACGGGGAGAGTGATACTCCAAAATGCAAGAGAATTTACTGGGAAACCATCCTTTGTGAAGTTATGAGTTACAAAAAAAAAAGTGTACAGCAGACGCTGGGAAGGATTTTTCAGCAATAAAAACTGCAAATGTTTGTAAAACTCCAACCAAACTTTGGGATTCAAACCACTGCCTGTAACTAGTATAAAGGGGAGAGTTTTACTCTAAGAAGCAAGAGAATTTACTT
Source organism: Phycodurus eques (assembly GCF_024500275.1). Classification (NCBI taxonomy): domain Eukaryota; kingdom Metazoa; phylum Chordata; class Actinopteri; order Syngnathiformes; family Syngnathidae; genus Phycodurus; species Phycodurus eques. The sequence goes on from NW_026904056.1 coordinate 55,923, forward strand.
GGAAAGCATCCTCAGTGAAGTTATGAGTTTCAATAAAAAAAGTGGACAGTAGAGGGAGCTGGGAAGCATTATTTAGCAATAAAAACTGCAAATGTGTTTAAAACTCAAACCAAAGCTTTGGGATTCAAACCACTGCCTGTAACTAGTATAAAGGGGAGAGTTTTTCTCTAAAAAGCAAGAGAATTAATTGGGAAAGCATCCTTTGTGAAGTTATGAGTCACAATAAAAAAAGGTGTACAGCAGAGGGAGCTGGGAAGCATTTTTAAGCAATAAAAACTGCAAATGTGTGTAAAACTCCAACCAAAGCTTCGGGATTCAAACCACTGCCTGTAACTAGTATAAAGGGGAGAGTTTTACTCTAAAAAGCAAGAGAATTTACCGGGAAAGCATCTTTAGTGAAGTTATGAGTTATAATAAAAATAAGTGTACAGCAGGCGCTGGGAAGCATTTTCAAGCGATAAAAACTGCAAATGTGTGTAAAACTCCAACCAAAGCTTTGGGATTCAAACCACAACCTGCAACTAGTATAAAGCGGAGTTTTATACGATAAAAACAAGAGAATTTACTGGGAAAGCATCCTTTCTGAAGTTATGAGTTAAAGTAAAAAAAAGTGTACAGCAGGTGCTGGGAAGCATTTTTAAGCAATAAAAACTGCAAATGTGTGTAAAACTCCAACCAAAGCTTTGGGATTCAAACCACTGCCTGTAACTAGTATAAAGGGGAGAGTTTTACTCTAAAAAGCAAGATAATTTCCAGAGAAAGCATCCTTTGTGAAGTTTTGAGTAAAAAAAAAAAAAGTGTACAGCAGACGCTGGGAAGCATTTTTAAGCAATAAAAACTGCAAATGTGTATAAAACTCCAACCAAAGCTTTGGGATTCAAACCACTGCCTGTCAATAGTATGCAGGGGAGAGTTCTAATTTAAAAAGCAAGAGACTTTAATGGGAAAGCATCCTTCGTGAAGTTATGAGTCAAAATATAAAAAGTCTACAGCAGGCGCTGGGAAGCATTTTTAAGCAATAAAAACTGGAAATGTGTGTAAAACTTACAAACCACAACCTGTAACTTGTATAAAGGGGAGAGTTTTACTCTAAAAAGCAAGAGAATTTACCGGGAAAGCATCCTTAGTGAAGTTAAGAGTGACAATATAAAAAGTGGACAGCAGAGGGAGCTGGTAAGAATTTTTAAGCGATAAAAACTGCAAATGTGTGTAAAACTCCAACCAAAGCTTTGGGATTCAAACCACTGCCTGTAACTAGTATGAAGGGGAGAGTTTTACTCTAAGAAGCAAGAGAATTTACCAGGAAAGCATCCTCAGTGAAGTTATGAGTTACAATAAAAAAAGTGGACAGCAGAGGGAGCTGGGAAGTATTTTTAAGCAATACAAACTGCAAATGTGTGTAAAACTCCAACCAAAGCTTTGGGATTCAAACCACCGCTTGTAACTAGTATAAAGGGGAGAGTTTTTCTCTAAAAAGCAAGAGAATTAATTGGGAAAGCATCCTTTGTGAAGTTATGAGTCACAATAAAAAAAGGTGTATAGCAGAGGGAGCTGGGAAGCATTTTTAAGCAATAAAAACTGCAAATGTGTGTAAAACTCCAACCAAAGCTTTGGGATTCAAACCACTGCCTGTAACTAGTATAAAGGGGAGAGTTTTACTCTAAAAAGCAAGAGAATTTACCGGGAAAGCATCTTTAGTGAAGTTATGAGTTATAATAAAAATAAGTGTACAGCAGGCGCTGGGAAGCATTTTTAAGCGATAAAAACTGCAAATGTGTGTAAAACTCCAACCAAAGCTTTGGGATTCAAACCACTGCCTGTAACTAGTATAAAGGGGAGAGTTTTACTCTAAAAAGCAAGATAATTTCCAGAAAAAGCATCCTTTGTGAAGTTATGAGTAAAAAAAAAAAAAGTGTACAGCAGACGCTGGAAAGCATTTTTAAGCAATAAAAACTGCAAATGTGTATAAAACTCCAACCAAAGCTTTGGGATTCAAACCACTGCCTGTCAATAGTATGCAGGGGAGAGTTCTAATTTAAAAAGCACGAGACTTTAATGGGAAAGCATCCTTTGTGAAGTTATGAGTCAAAACAAAAAAAGTGTACAGCAGGCGCTGGGAAGCATTTTTTAGCGATAAAAACTGCAAATGTGTGTAAAACTCACAAACCAAAACCTGTAACTCGTCTAAAGGGGAGAGTTTTACTCTAAAAAGCAAGAGACTTTACTCGGAAAGCATCCTTTGTGAAGTTATGAGTGAAAATAAAAAAAGTGTAAAGAAGGCGCTGGAAAGCATTTTTAAGCAATAAAAACTGCAAACGTGTGTAAAACTCCAACCAAAGCTTTGGGATTCAAACCACTGCCTGTAACTAGTATAAAGGGGAGAGTTCAACTCGAAAAAGCAAGAGAATTAAATGGGAAAGCATCCTTTGTGAAGTTATGAGTCAAAATAAAAAAAAGTGTACAGCAGGGGCTGGGAGGCATTTTTAAGCGATAAAAACTGCAAATGTGTGTAAAACTCACAAACCACAACCTATAACTAGTATAAAGGGGAGAGTTTTACTCTCAAAATAAGAGACTTTACTGGGAAAGCATCCTTTGTGAAGTTATGAGTGAAAATAAAAAAATGTGTACAGCAGGCGCTGGGAAGCATTTTTAAGCAATAAAAACTGCAAATGTGTGTAAAACTCCAACCAAATTTTTGGGATTCAAACCACTGCCTGTAATTAATGTAAAGGGGAGAGTTTTACTCGAAAAAGCAAGAGAATCTACTTGGAAAGCATCCTTTGTGAAGTTATGAGTCAAAATAAAAAATATGTACAGCAGGCACTGGGAAGCATTTTTAAGCAACAAAAACTGCAAATGTGTGTAAAACCCCAACCAAAGCTTTGGGACTCAAACCACGGCCTGTAACTAGTATAAAGCGGAGTTTTACACTAAAAAGCAAGAGAATTTACTGGGACAGCATCCTTTGTGAAGTTATGAGTTACAATAAAAAAAGTGTACAGCAGAGGGAGCTGGGAAGTATTTTTAAGCAATACAAACTGCAAATGTGTGTAAAACTCCAACCAAACCTTTGGGATTCAAACCACCGCTTGTAACTAGTATAAAGGGGAAAGTTTTACTCTAAAAAGCAAAAGAATTTACTGGGAAAGCATCCTTTGTGAAGTTATGAGTTACAATAAAAAAAGTGTCCAGCAGAGGGAGCTGGGAAGCATTTTTAAGCAATAAAAACAGCAAATGTATGTAAAACCCCAACCAAAGCTTTGCGATTCAAACCACTGCCTGTAACTTGTATAAAGGGGAGAGTTCTCCTCTAAAAAGCAAGAGACTTTACTGGGAAAGCATCCTTTGTGAAGTTATGAGTGAAAATAAAAAAAGTGTACAGCAGGCGCTGGGAAGCATTTTTAAGCAATAAAAACTGCAAATGTGTGTAAAACTCCAACCAAAGCTTTGGGATTCAAACCACTGCCTGTAACTAGTATAAAGGGGAGAGTTTTACTCTAAAAAGCAAGAGACTTTACGGGGAAATCATCCTTTGTGAAGTTATGAGTGAAAATAAAAAAAGTGTACAGCAGGCGCTGGGAAGCATTTTTAAGCAATAAAAACAGCAAATGTGTGTAAAACTCCAACAAAAGCTTTGGGATTCAAACCACTGCCTGTAACCAGTATAAAGGGGAGAGTTTTACTCTAAAATGCACGAGAATTTACTTGGAAAGCATCCTTTGTGAAGTTATGAGTAAAAAAAAAAAAAAGTGTACAGCAGACGCTGGGAAGCATTTTTAAGCAATAAAAACTGCAAATTTTTGTAAAACTCCTACCAAAGCTTTGGGATTCAAACCACTGCCTGTAACTAGTATAATGGGGAGAGTTTTACTCTAAAATGCAAGAGACTTTACTGGGAAAGCATCCTTTGTGAAGTTATGAGTCAAAATAAATACAATTCTACAGCAGGCGCTGGGAAGCATTTTTCAGCAATAAAAACAGCAAATGTGTGTAAAACTCCAACCAAAGCTTTGGGATTCAAACCACTGCCTGTTACTAGTATCAAGGGGAGAGTTCTACTCTAAAAAGCAAGAGAATTTACTGGGAAAGCATCGCTTGTGAAGTTTTGAGTCAAAATTAAAAAAATGTACAGCAGGCGCTGGGAAGCATTTTTCAGCGATAAAAACTGCAAATGTGTGTAAAACTCCAACCAAAGCTTTGGGATTCAAACCACTGCCTGTAACTAGTATAAAGGAGAGAGTTTTACTCTAAAATGCAAGAGAATTTACTTGGAAAGCATCCTTTGTGAAGTTATGAGTCAAAATAAAAAAAGTGTACAGCAGAGGGAGCTGGGAAGTATTTTTAAGCAATACAAACTGCAAATGTGTGTAAAACTCCAACCAAAGCTTTGGGATTCAAACCACCTGCCTGTAACTAGTATAAAGGGGAGAGTTTTACTCTAAAAAGCAAGAGAATTTACTGGGAAAGCATCCTTTGTGAAGTTATGAGTGAAAATAAAAAAAGTGTACAGCAGCCGCTGCGAAGCATTTTTAAGCAATAAAAACAGCAAATGTGTGTAAAACTCCAACCAAAGCTTTGGGATTCAAACCACTGCCTGTAACTAGTATAAAGGGGAGAGTTTTACTCTAAAATGCAAGAGAATTTACTTGGAAAGCATCCTTTGTGAAGTTATGAGTAAAAAAAAAAAAAGTGTACAGCATGCGCTGGGAAGCATTTTTAAGCAATAAAAACTGCAAATGTGTGTAAAACTCCAACCAAAGCTTTGGGATTCAAACCACTGCCTGTAACTAGTATAAAGGGGAGAGTTTTACTCTAAAATGCAAGAGACTTTACTGGGAAAGCATCCTTTGTGAAGTTATGAGTGAAAATAAAAAAAGTGTACAGCAGGCGCTGGGAAGCATTTTTAAGCAATAAAAACAGCAAATGTGTGTAAAACTCCAACCAAAGCTTTGGGATTCAAACCACTGCCTGTAACTAGTATAAAGGGGAGAGTTCTACTCTAAAAAGCAAGAGAATTTACTGGGAAAGCATCCTTTGTGAAGTTATGAGTGAAAATAAAAAAAGTGTACAGCAGGCGCTGGGAAGCATTTTTAAGCGATAAAAACTGCAAATGTGTGTAAAACTCCAACCAAAGCTTTGGGATTCAAACCACTGCCTGTAACTAGTATAAAGGGGAGAGTTTTACTCTAAAAAGCAAGAGACTTTACTGGGAAAGCATCCTTTGTGAAGTTATGAGTCAAAATAAAAAAAGTGTACAGCAGAGGCGCTGGGAAGCATTTTTAAGCAATAAAAACAGCAAATGTGTGTAAAACTCCAACCAAAGCTTTGGGATTCAAACCACTGCCTGTAACTAGTATAAAGGGGAGAGTTTTACTCTAAAAAGCAAGAGACTTTACTGGGAAAGCATCCTTTGTGAAGTTATGAGTTAAAATAAAAAAAGTGTACAGCAGGCGCTGGGAAGCATTTTTAAGCGATAAAAACTGCAAATGTGTGTAAAACTCCAACCAAAGCTTTGGGATTCAAACCACTGCCTGTAACTAGTATAAAGGGGAGAGTTTTACTCTAAAATGCAAGAGAATTTACTTGGAAAGCATCCTTTGTGAAGTTATGAGTACAAATAAAAAAAGTGTACAGCAGGCGCTGGGAAGCATTTTTAAGCAATAAAACTGCAAATGTGTGTAAAACTCCAACCAAAGCTTTGGGATTAAAACCACTGTCCTGTAACTAGTATAAAGGGGAGAGTTTATACTCTAAAAACAAGAGACTTTACTGGGAAAGCATCCTTTGTGAAGTTATGAGTCAAAATAAAAAAAAGTTCTACAGCAGGCGCTGGGAAGCATTTTTAAGCAATAAAAACAGCAAATGTGTGTAAAACTCCAACCAAAGCTTTGGGATTCAAACCACTGCCTGTAACTAGTATAAAGGGGAGAGTTTTACTCTAAAAAGCAAGAGACTTTACTGGGAAAGCATCCTTTGTGAAGTTATGAGTTACAATAAAAAAAGTGTACAGCAGGCGCTGGGAAGCATTTTTAAGCAATAAAAACTGCAAATGTGTGTAAAACTCCAACCAAAGCTTTGGGATTCAAACCACTGCCTGTAACTAGTATAAAGGGGAGAGTTTTACTCTAAAATGCAAGAGACTTTACTGGGAAAGCATCCTTTGTGAAGTTATGAGTTACAATAAAAAAAAGTGTACAGCAGAGGGAGCTGGGAAGCATTTTTAAGCAATAAAAACTGCAAATGTGTGTAAAACTCCAACCAAAGCTTTGGGATTCAAACCACTGCCTGTAACTAGTATAAAGGGGAGAGTTTTACTCTAAAAAGCAAGAGAATTTACTGGGAAAGCATCCTTTGTGAAGTTATGAGTCACAATAAAAAAAGTGTTACAGCAGGAGCTGGGAAGCATTTTTAAGCAATAAAAACTGCAAATGTGTGTAAAACTCCAACCAAAGCTTTGGGATTCAAACCACTGCCTGTAACTAGTAAAAAGGGGAGAGTTTTACTCTAAAAAGTAAGAGACTTTACTGGGAAAGCATACTTAGTGAAGTTATGAGTGAAAATAAAAAAAGTGTAAAGCAGAGGCGCTGGGAAGCATTTTTAAGCAATAAAAACAGCAAATGTGTGTAAAACTCCAACCAAAGCTTTGGGATTCAAACCACTGCCTGTAACTAGTATAAAGGGGAGAGTTTTACTCTAAAAAGCAAGAGACTTTACTGGGAAAGCATCCTTTGTGAAGTTAATGAGTGAAAATAAAAAAAAGTGTACAGCAGGCGCTGGGAAGCATTTTTAAGCAATAAAAACTAGCAAATGTGTGTAAAACTCCAACCAAAGCTTTGGGATTCAAACCACTGCCTGTAACTAGTATAAAGGGGAGAGTTTTACTCTAAAAAGGCAAGAGAATTTACTGGGAAAGCATCCTTTGTGAAGTTATGAGTTAAAATAAAAAAAAGTGTACAGCAGGCGCTGGGAAGCATTTTTAAGCAATAAAAACAGCAAAGGTGTGTAAAACTCCAACCAAAGCTTTGGGATTCAAACCACTGTCCTGTAACTAGTATTACGGGGAGAGTTATACTCTAAAAAGCAAGAGACTTTACTGGGAAAGCATCCTTTGTGAAGTTATGAAGTAAAATAAAAAAAGTGTACAGCAGGCGCTGGGAAGCATTTTTAAGCAATAAAAACAGCAAATGTGTGTAAAACTCCAACCAAAGCTTTGGGATTCAAACCACTGCCTGTAACTAGTATAAAGGGGAGAGTTCTACTCTAAAAAGCAAGAGAATTTACTGGGAAAGCATCCTTTGTGAAGTTATGAGTCAAAATAAAAAAAGTGTACAGCAGGGCGCTGGGAAGCATTTTTAAGCGATAAAAACTGCAAATGTGTGTAAAACTCCAACCAAAGCTTTGGGATTCAAACCACTGCCTGTAACTAGTATAAAGGGGAGAGTTTTACTCTAAAAAGCAAGAGAATTTACTGGGAAAGCATCCTTTGTGAAGTTATGAGTGAAAATAAAAAAAGTGTACAGCAGGCGCTGGGAAGCATTTTTAAGCAATAAAAACTGCAAATGTGTGTAAAACTCCAACCAAAGCTTTGGGATTCAAACCACTGCCTGTAACTAGTATAAAGGGGAGAGTTTTACTCTAAAAAGCAAGAGAATTTACTGGGAAAGCATCCTTTGTGAAGTTATGAGTGAAAATAAAAAAAAGTGTACAGCAGAGGGAGCTGGGAAGCATTTTCTAAGCAATAAAAACTGCAAATGTGTGTAAAACTCCAACCAAAGCTTTGGGATTCAAACCACTGCCTGTAACTAGTATAAAGGGGAGAGTTCTACTCTAAAAAGCAAGAGAATTTACTGGGAAAGCATCCTTTGTGAAGTTATGAGTTAAAATAAAAAAAGTGTACAGCAGGCGCTGGGAAGCATTTTTAAGCAATAAAAAACAGCAAATGTGTGTAAAACTCCAACCAAAGCTTTGGGATTCAAACCACTACCTGTAACTAGTATAAAGGGGAGAGTTTTACTCTAAAAGCAAGAGACTTTACTGGGAAAGCATCCTTTGTGAAGTTATGAGTTACAATAAAAAAAAGTGGACAGCAGAGGGAGCTGGGAAGCATTTTTAAGCAATAAAACTGCAAATGTGTGTAAAACTCCAACCAAAGCTTTGGGATTCAAACCACTGCCTGTAACTAGTATAAACGGGGAGAGTTCTACTCTAAAATGCAAGAGAATTTACTTGGAAAGCATCCTTTGTGAAGTTAGGAGTTTCAATAAAAAAAGTGTACAGCAGGTGCTGGGAAGCATTTTTAAGCAATAAAAACTGCAAATGTGTGTAAAACTCCAACCAAAGCTTTGGGATTCAAACCACTGCCTGTAACTAGTATAAAGGGGAGAGTTTTACTCTAAAAAGCAAGAGAATTTACCGGGAAAGCATCCTTTAGTGAAGTTATGAGTTACAATAAAAAAAGTGTTACAGCAGAGGCGCTGGGAAGCATTTTTAAGCAATAAAAACTGCAAATGTGTGTAAAACTCCAACCAAAGCTTTGGGATTCAAACCACTGCCTGTAACTAGAATAAAGGGGAGAGTTTTATTCGAAAAACGAAGATACTTTACTGGGAAAGCATCCTTTGTGAAGTAATGAGTTACAATATAAAAAAGTGTACAGCAGGCGCTGGGAAGCATTTTTAAGCAATAAAAACTGCAAATGTGTGTAAAACTCCTACCAAAGCTTTGGGATTCAAACCACTGCCTGTAACTCGGTTAAGGGCAGAGTTTTACTCTAAAAATCAAGAGAATTTACTTGGAAAGCATCATTTGTGAAGTTATGAGTCAAAATAAAGAAAGTGGACAGCAGAGTGAGCTGGGACGCATTTCTAAGCAATAAAAACTGCAAATGTGTGTAAAACTCCAACCAAAGCTTTGGGATTCAAACCACTGCCTGTAACTTGTATAAAGGGGAGAGTTCTACTCTGAAAAGCAAGAGACTTTACTGGGAAAGCAACCTCAGTGAAGTTATGAGTGAAAATAAAAAAAGTGTACAGCAGGCGCTGGGAAGCATTTTTAAGCAATAAAAACAGCAAATGTGTGTAAAACTCCAACGAAAGCTTTGGGATTCAAACCACTGCCTGTAACTAGTATAAAGGGGAGAGTTTTACTCTAAAATGCAAGAGAATTTACTTGGAAAGCATCCTTTGTGAAGTTATGAGTCAAAATGAAAAAGTTTCAACAATATAAACAGCAAATGTTTGTAAAACTCCAACCAAAGCGTTGGGATTCAAACCACTGCCTGTAACTAGTATAAAGGGGATAGTTTTACTCAAAAAGGCAAGAGAATTTACTGGGAAAGCATCTTTGTGAAGTTATGAGTTACAATAAAAAAAGTGTACAGCAGAGGGAGCTGGGGAGCATTTTTAAGTCACAAAAACAGCAAATATGTGTAAAACTCCAACCAAAGCTTTGGGATTCAAACCACTGCCTGTAACTAGTATAAAGGGGAGAGTTTTACTCGAAAAAGCAAGAGACTTTACTGGGAAAGCAAGTTATAGGTGAAAATAAAAAAAGTGTACAGCAGGCGCTGGGAAGCATTTTTAAGCAATAAAAACAGCCAATGTGTGTAAAACTCCAACCAAAGCTTTGGGATTCAAACCACTGCTTGTAACTCGGCTAAAGGGGAGAGTTTTACTCGAAAAAGCAAGAGAATTTACCGGAAAAGCATCCTTAGTGAAGTTATGAGTTACAATAAAAAAAGTGTTCAGCAGAGGGAGCCAGGAAGCATTTTTAAGCAATAGAAACTGCAAATGTGTGTAAAACTCCAACCAAAGCTTTGGGATTCAAACCACTGCCTGTATCTAGAATAAAGGGGTAAGTTTTATTCGAAAAACGAATATACTTTACTGGGAAAGCATCCTTTGTGAAGTAATGAGTGAAAATTAAAAAAAGTGTACAGCAGGCGCTGGGAAGCATTTTTAAGCAATAAAAACAGCAAATGTGTGTAAAACTCCAACCAAAGCTTTGGGGTTCAAACCACTGCCTGTAACAAGTATAAAGGGGAGAGTTTTACTCTAAAATGCACGAGACTTTACTGGGAAAACATCCTTTGTGAAGTTATGAGTTACAATAAAAAAAAGTGTACAGCAGGCGCTGGGAAGCATTTTTAAGCAATAAAAACTGCAAATGTGTGTAAAACTCCTACCAAAGCTTTGGGATTCAAACCACTGCCTGTAACTCGGTTAAGGGGAGAGTTTTACTCTAAAAATCAAGAGAATTTACTTGGAAAGCATCATTTGTGAAGTTATGAGTCAAAATAAAGAAAGTGGACAGCAGAGTGAGCTGGGACGCATTTCTAAGCAATAAAAACTGCAAATGTGTGTAAAACTCCAACCAAAGCTTTGGGATTCAAACCACTGCCTGTAATTCGTATAAAGGGGAGAGTTTTACTCTCAAAAGCAAGAGACTTTAATGGGAAAGCATCCTTTGTGAAGTTATGAGTTACGATAAAAAAAGTGTACAGCACAGGGAGTCGGGAAGCATTTTAAAGCAATAAAAACTGCAAATGTGTGTAAAACTCCAACCAAAGCTTTGGGATTCAAACCACTGCCTGTAACTAGTATAAAGGGGAGAGTTCTACTCGAAAATGCAAGAGAATTTACTTGGAAAGCATCATTTGTGAAGTTATGAGTTACAATAAAAAAAGTGTTCAGCAGGTGCTGGGAAGCATTTTTAAGCGATAAAAACTGCAAATGTGTGTAAAACTCCAACCAAAGCTTTGGGATCAAACCACTGCCTGTAACTAGTATAGAGGGGAGAGTTTTACTCGAAAAAGCAAGAGAATTTACCGGAAAAGCATCCTTAGTGAAGTTATGAGTTACAATAAAAAAAGTGTTCAGCAGAGGGAGCTGGGAAGCATTTTTAAGCAATAGAAACTGCAAATGTGTGTAAAACTCCAACCAAAGCTTTGGGATTCAAACCACTGCCTGTAACTAGAATAAAGGGGAGAGTTTTATTCGAAAAACGAAGATACTTTACTGGGAAAGCATCCTTTGTGAAGTAATGAGTGAAAATAAAAAAAAGTGTACAGCAGGCGCTGGGAAGCATTTTTAAGCAATAAAAACAGCAAATGTGTGTAAAACTCCAACCAAAGCTTTGGGGTTCAAACCACTGCTTGTAACAAGTATAAAGGGGAGAGTTTTACTCTAAAATGCACGAGACTTTACTGGGAAAGCATCCTTTGTGAAGATATGAGTTACAATAAAAAAAAGTGTACAGCAGGCGCTGGGAAGCATTTTTAAGCAATAAAAACTGCAAATGTGTGTAAAACTCCTACCAAAGCTTTGGGATTCAAACCACTGCCTGTAACTCGGTTAAGGGGAGAGTTTTACTCTAAAAATCAAGAGAATTTACTTGGAAAGCATTATTTGTGAAGTTATGAGTAAAAATAAAGAAAGTGGACAGCAGAGTGAGCTGGGACGCATTTCTAAGCAATAAAAACTGCAAATGTGTGTAAAACTCCAAGCAAATCTTTGGGATTCAAACCACAGCCTGTAACTCGAATAAAGGGAAGATTTTTACTCTCAAAAGCAAGAGACTTTAATGGGGAAGCATCCTTTGTGAAGTTATGAGTGAAAATGAAAAAAGTGTACAGCAGGTGCTTTGAAGCATTTGTCAGCAATAAAAACAGAAAATGTGTGTAAAACTCCAACCAAAGCTTTGGGATTCAAACCACTGCCTGTAACTAGTATAAAGAGGAGAGTTATATTCGACAAAGCAAGAGAATTTACTGGGAAAGCATCCTTTGTGAAGTTATGAGTTACAATCAAAAAAAGTGTACAGCAGAGGGAGCTGGGAAGCATTTTTAAGCAATAAAAACTGCAAATGTGTGTAAAACTCCAACCAAAGCTTTGGGATTCAAACCACTGCCTGTAACTAGTATAAAGGGGAGGGTTTTACTCTAAAATGCAAGAGAATTTACTTGGAAATCATCCTTTGTGAAGTTTTGAGTCAAAATAAAAAATGTGTACAGTCGGCGCTGGGAAGCATTTCTAAGCAACAAAAACAGCAAATGTGTGTAAAATTCCAACCAAAGCTTTGGGATTCAAACCACTGCCTGTAACTAGTATAAAGGGGAGAGTTTTACTCTCAAAAGAAAGATAATTTACTGGGAAAGCATCCTTTGTGAAGTTATGAGTTAAAATAAAAAAAGTGTACAGCAGAGGGAGCATTTTTAAGCAATAAAAACAGCAAATGTGTGTAAAACTCCAACCAAAGCTTTGGGATTCAAACCACTGCCTGTAACTAGTATAAAGGGGAGAGTTTTACTCTCAAAAGCAAGAGAATTTACTGGGAAAGCATCCTTTGTGAAGTTATGAGTCAAAATAAAAAAGTGTACAGCAGGCGCTGGGAAGCATTTTTAAGCGATATAAAATGCAAATGTGTGTAAAACTCACAAACAACAACCTGTAACAAGGATAAAGGGGAGGGTTTTACTCTAAAAAGCAAGAGAATTTACTGAGAAAGCATCCTTTGTGAAGTTTTGAGTTACAATAAAAAAGTGTACAGGAGAGGGAGCTTCGGAAGCCTTTTTAAGCAATAAAAACTGCAAATGTATGTAAAACCCCAACCAAAGCTTTGGGATTCAAACCACTGCCTGTAACAAGTATAAAGGGGAGAGTTTTACTCTCAAAAGCAAGAGAATTTACTGGGAAAGCATCCTTTGTGAAGTTATGAGTTAAAATAAAAAAAAGTGTACAGCAGAGGGAGCTGGGGAGCATTTTTAAGCAATAAAATCAGCAAATGTGTGTAAAACTCCAACCAAAGCTTTAGGATTCAAACCACTGCCTGTAACGAGTATAAAGGGGAGAGTTTTTCTCCAAAAAGCAAGAGAATTTACTGGGAAAGCATCCTTTGTAAAGTTAGAAGTTACAATAAAAAAAGTGTACAGCAGAGGGAGCTGGGGAGCATTTTTAAGCAATAAAATCAGCAAATGTGTGTAAAACTCCAACCAAAGCTTTAGGATTCAAACCACTGCCTGTAACTAGTATAAAGGGGAGAGTTTTACTCTAAAAATCAAGATAATTTACTGGTAAAGCATGCTTTGTGAAGTTATGAGTTACAATAAAACAAAGTGTACAGCAGGTGCTGGGAAGCATTTAAAAAAAATAAAAACAGCAAATGTGTGTAAAACTCCAACCAAAGCTTTGGGATTCAAACCACTGCTTGTAACTGGGATAAAGGGGAGAGTTTTACTCTAAAAAGCAAGATACTTTACTGGGAAAGCATCCTTTGTGAATCTAAAAGTGAAAATAAAAAAAGTGTACAGCAGGCGCTGCGAAGCATTTTTAAGCAATAAAAACAGCAAATGTGTGTCAAACTCCAACCAAAGCTTTGGGAATAAAACAAGTGCCTGTAACTAGTATAAAGGGGAGAGTTCTACTCGAAAAGGCAAGAGAATTTACTGGGAAAGCATCCTTTGTGAAGATATGTGTTAAAATAAAAAAAGTGTACAGCAGGTGCTGGGAAGCATTTTTAAGCAATAAAAACTGCAAATGTTTGTAAAACTCCAACCAAAGCTTTGGGATTCAAACCACTGCCTGTAACTAGTATGAAGGGGAGAGTTTTATTCTCAAAAGCAAGAGAATTTACTGGGAAAGCATCCTTTGTGAAGTGATGAGTTACAATAAAATAAGTGTTCAGCAGAGGGAGCTGGGAAGCATTTTTAAGCAATAAAAACTGCAAATGTGTGTAAAACTCCAACCAAAGCTTTGGGATTCAAACCACTGCCTGTAACTAGTATAAAGGTGAGAGTTTTACTCTAAAATGCAAGAGAATTTACTTGGAAAGCATCCTTTGTGAAGTTATGAGTCAAAATGAAAAAGTTTCAACAATATAAACTGCAAATGTTTGTAAAACTCCAACCAAAGCGTTGGGATTCAAACCACTGCCTGTAACTAGTATAAAGGGGAGAGTTTTACTCGAAAAAGCAAGAGACTTTACTGGGAAAGCAAGTTATAGGTGAAAATAAAAAAAGTGTACAGCAGGCGCTGGGAAGCATTTTTAAGCAATAAAAACAGCCAATGTGTGTAAAACTCCAACCAAAGCTTTGGGATTCAAACCACTGCCTGTAACTAGTATAAAGGGGAGAGTTTTACTCGAAAAAGCAAGAGACTTTACTGGGAAAGCAAGTTATAGGTGAAAATAAAAAAAGTGTACAGCAGGCGCTGGGAAGCATTTTTAAGCAATAAAAACAGCCAATGTGTGTAAAACTCCAACCAAAGCTTTGGGATTCAAACCACTGCTTGTAACTCGGATAAAGGGGAGAGTTTAATTCGAAAAAGCAAGAGAATTTACCGGAAAAGCATCCTTAGTGAAGTTATGAGTTACAATAAAAAAAGTGTTCAGCAGAGGGAGCTGGGAAGCATTTTTAAGCAATAGAAACTGCAAATGTGTGTAAAACTCCAACCAAAGCTTTGGGATTCAAACCACTGCCTGTAACTAGAATAAAGGGGTAAGTTTTATTCGAAAAACGAATATACTTTACTGGGAAAGCATCCTTTGTGAAGTAATGAGTGAACATTAAAAAAAGTGTACAGCAGGCGCTGGGAAGCATTTTTAAGCAATAAAAACAGCAAATGTGTGTAAAACTCCAACCAAAGCTTTGGGGTTCAAACCACTGCCTGTAACAAGTATAAAGGGGAGAGTTTTACTCTAAAATGCACGAGACTTTACTGGGAAAACATCCTTTGTGAAGTTATGAGTTACAATAAAACAAAGTGTACAGCAGACGCTAGGAAGCATTTTTAAGCGATAAAAACTGCAAATGTGAGTAAAACTCCAACCAAAGCTTTGTGATTCAAACGACTGCCTGTAACTCGTATAAAGGGGAGAGTTTTACTCAAAAAAGCAAGAGAATTTACTGGGAAAGCATCCTTTGTGAAGTTATAAGTGAAAATAAAAAAAGTGTACAGCAGACGCTAGGAAGCATTTTTAAGCAATAAAAACAGCAAATGTGTGTAAAACTCCAACCAAAGCTTTGGGATTCAAACCACTGCTTGTAACTGGGATAAAGGGGAGAGTTTTACTCTAAAAAGCAAGATACTTTACTGGGAAAGCATCCTTTGTGAAGTTATGAGTTACGATAAAAAAAGTGTACAGCACAGGGAGTCGGGAAGCATTTTAAAGCAATACAAACTGCAAATGTGTGTAAAACTCCAAGCAAATCTTTGGGATTCAAACCACAGCCTGTAATTCGAATAAAGGGGAGATTTTTACTCTCAAAAGCAAGAGACTTTCATGGGAAAGCATCCTTTGTGAAGTTATGAGTGAAAATAAAAAAAGGGTACAGCAGGTGCTTTGAAGCATTTGTCAGCAATAAAAACAGCAAATGTGTGTAAAACTCCAACCAAAGCTTTGGGATTCAAACCACTGCCTGTAACTAGTATAAAGAGGAGAGTTATATTCGACAAAGCAAGAGAATTTACTGGGAAAGCATCCTTTGTGAAGTTATGAGTTACAATAAAAAAAAGTGGACAGCAGAGGGAGCTGGGAAGAATTTTTAAGCAATAAAAACTGCAAATGTGTGTAAAACTCCAACCAAAGCTTTGGGATGTAAACCACTGCGTGTAAGTAGTATAAAGGGGAGGGATTTACTTTAAATGCAAGAGAATTTACTTGGAAATCATCCTTTGTGAAGTTTTGAGTCAAAATATAAAATGTGCACAGTCGGCGCCGGGAAGCATTTTTAAGCAACAAAAACAGCAAATGTGTGTAAAACCCCAACCAAAGCTTTGGGATTCAAACCACTGCCTGTAACTAGTATAAAGGGGAGAGTTCTACTCGAAAAAGCAAGAGAATTTACTGGGAAAGCATCCTTTGTGAAGTTATGAGTCAAAATAAAAAAGTGTACAGCAGGCGTTGGGAAGCATTTTTAAGCGATATAAAATGCAAATGTGTGGAAAACTCACAAACCACAACCTGTAAGAAGGATAAAGGGGAGGGTTTTACTCTAAAAAGCAAGAGAATTTACTAGGAAAGCATCCTTTGTGAAGTTATGAGTTACAATAAAAAAAGTGCACAGCAGAGGGAGCTGGGGAGCATTTTTAAGTCATAAAAACAGCAAATGTGTGTAAAACTCCAACCAAAGCTTTGGGATACAAACCACTGCCTGTAACTAGTGTAAAGGGGAGAGTTTTACTCAAAAAAGCAAGAGAATTTACTGGGAAAGCATCTTTGTGAAGTTATGAGTTACAATAAAAAAAGTGTACAGCAGAGGGAGCTGGGGAGCATTTTTAAGTCATAAAAACAGCAAATGTGTGTAAAACTCCAACCAAAGCTTTGGGATTCAAACCACTGCCTGTAACTAGTATAAAGGGGAGAGTTCTACTCGAAAAGGCAAGAGAATTTACTGGGAAAGCATCCTTTGTGAAGATATGTGTTAAAATAAAAAAAGTGTACAGCAGGTGCTGGGAAGCATTTTTAAGCAATAAAAACTGCAAATGTTTGTAAAACTCCAACCAAAGCTTTGGGATTCAAACCACTGCCTGTAACTAGTATGAAGGGGAGAGTTTTATTCTCAAAAGCAAGAGAATTTACTGGGAAAGCATCCTTTGTGAAGTGATGAGTTACAATAAAATAAGTGTACAGCAGAGGGAGCTGGGAAGCATTTTTAAGCAATAAAAACTGCAAATATGTGTAAAACTCCAACCAAAGCTTTGGGATTCAAACCACTGCCTGTAACTAGTATAAAGAGGATAGTTCTACTCGAAAAAGCAAGAGACTCTACTTGGAAATCATCCTTTGTGAAGTTTTGAGTCAAAATAAAAAAATGTGTACAGTCGGCGCTGGGAAGCATTTTTAAGCAACAAAAACATCAAATGTGTGTAAAACTCCAACCAAAGCTTTGGGATTCAAACCACTGCCTGTAACTAGTATAAAGACGAGAGTTCTACTCGAAAAAGCAAGAGAATTTACTGGGAAAGCATACTTTGTGAAGTTATGAGTCAAAATAAAAAAGTGTACAGCATCGCTGGGAAGCATTTTTAAGCGAAATAAAATGCAAATGTGTGTAAAACTCACAAACCACAACCTGTAACAAGGATAAAGGGGAGGGTTTTACTCTAAAAAGCAAGAGAATTTACTGGGAAAGCATCCTTTGTGAAGTTTTGAGTTACAATAAAAAAGTGTACAGGAGAGGGAGCTCGGAAGCCTTTTTAAGCAATAAAAACTGCAAATGTGTGTAAAACTCCAACCAAAGCTTTGGGATTCAAACCACTGCTTGTAACTCGGATAAAGGGGAGAGTTTTACTCTAAAAAGCAAGAGAATTTACTGGAAAAGCATCCTTTGTGAATTTAAAAGTGAAAATAAAAAAAGTGTACAGCAGGCGCTGCGAAGCATTTTTAAGCAATAAAAATAGCAAATGTGTGTCAAACTCCAACCAAAGCTTTGGGATTCAAACCAGTGCCTGTAACTAGTTTAAAGGGGAGAGTTCTACTTGAAAAGGCAAGAGAATGTACTGGGAAAGCATCCTTTGTGAAGTTATGAGTCAAAATAAAAAAAGTGTACAGCAGGCGCTGGGAAGCATTTTTCAGCAATAAAAACTGCAAATGTGTGTAAAACTCCAACCAAAGCTTTGGGATTAAAACCACAGCCTGTAACTAGTATAAAGGGGAGAGTTCTATTCGAAAAAACAAGAGAATTTACTGGGAAAGCATCCTTTGTGAAGTTATGAGTCAAAATAAAAAAGTGTACAGCAGGCGCTGGGAAGCATTTTTCAGCGATAAAAACTGCAAATGTGTGTAAAACTCCAACCAAAGCTTTGGGATTCAAACCACTGCCTGTAACTAGTATAAAGGGGAGAGTTTTACTCTAAAAAGCAAGATAATTTCCAGAGAAAGCATCCTTTGTGAAGTTATGAGTAAAAAAAAAAAAAGTGTACAGCAGACGCTGGGAAGCATTTTTAAGCGATAAAAACTGCAAATGTGTGTAAAACTCACAAACCACAACCTGTAACTAGTATAAAGGGGAGCGTTTACCTCTAAAAAGCAAGAGAATTTACTGGGAAAGCATCGTTTCTGAAGTTATGAGTCAAAATAAAAAAGTGTGCAGCAGGCGCTGGGAAGCATTTTTCAGCGATAAAAACTGCAAATGTGTGTAAAACTCCAACCAAAGCTTTGGGATTCAAACCACTGCCTGTAACTAGTATAAAGGGGAGAGTTTTACTCTCAAAAGCAAGAGAATTTACTGGGAAAGCATCCTGTGTGAAGTTATGAGTTAAAATAAAAAAAGTGTACAGCAGAGGGAGCTGGGGAGCATTTTTAAGCAATAAAATCAGCAAATATGTGTAAAACTCCAACCAAAGCTTTAGGATTCAAACCACTGCCTGTAACTAGTATAAAGGGGAGAGTTTTACTCTAAAAATCAAGATAATTTACTGGTAAAGCATGCTTTGTGAAGTTATGAGTTACAATAAAACAAAGTGTACAGCAGGCGCTGGGAAGCATTTTTAAGCAATAAAAACTGCAAATTTGAGTAAAACTCCAACCAAAGCTTTGTGATTCAAACGACTGCCTGTAACTCGTATTAAGGGGAGAGTTTTACTCAAAAAAGCAAGAGAATTTACTTGGAAATCATCCTTTGTGCAGTTATGAGATCCAATCAAAAACGTGTTCAGCAGAGGGAGCTGGGAAGCATTTTTAAGCAATAAAAACTGCAAATGTGTGTAAAACTCCAACCAAAGCTTTGGGATTCAAACCACTGCCTGTATTTCGTATAAAGGGGAGAGTTTTACTCTCAAAAGCAAGAGACTTTAATGGGAAACCATCCTTTGTGAAGTTATGAGTTACGATAAAAAAAAGTGTACAGCACAGGGAGTCGGGAAGCATTTTAAAGCAATAAAAACTGCAAATGTGTGTAAAACTCCAAGCAAATCTTTGGGATTCAAACCACAGCCTGTAACTCGAATAAAGGGGAGATTTTTACTCTCAAAAGCAAGAGACTTTAATGGGGAAGCATCCTTTGTGAAGTTATGAGTGAAAATGAAAAAAGTGTACAGCAGGTGCTTTGAAGCATTTGTCAGCAATAAAAACAGCAAATGTGTGTAAAACTCCAACCAAAGCTTTGGGATTCAAACCACTGCCTGTAACTAGTATAAAGAGGAGAGTTATATTCGACAAAGCAAGAGATTTTACTGGGAAAGCATCCTTTGTGAAGTTATGAGTTACAATCAAAAAAAGTGTACAGCAGAGGGAGCTGGGAAGCATTTTTAAGCAATAAAAACTGCAAATGTGTGTAAAACTCCAACCACAGCTTTGGGATTCAAACCACTGCCTGTAACTAGTATAAAGGGGAGGGTTTTACTCTAAAATGCAAGAGAATTTACTTGGAAATCATCCTTTGTGAAGTTTTGAGTCAAAATAAAAAATGTGTACAGTCGGCGCTGGGAAGCATTTTTAAGCAACAAAAACAGCAAATGTGTGTAAAACTCCAACCATAGCTTTGGGATTCAAACCACTGCCTGTAACTAGTATAAAGGGGAGAGTTCTACTCAAAAAAGCAAGAGAATTTACTGGGAAAGCATCCTTTGTGAAGTTATGAGTCAAAATAAAAAAGTGTACAGCAGGCGCTGGGAAGCATTTTTAAGCGATATAAAATGCAAATGTGTGTAAAACTCACAAACAACAACCTGTAACAAGGATAAAGAGGAGGGTTTTACTCTAAAAAGCAAGAGAATTTACTGGGAAAGCATCCTTTGTGAAGTTTTGAGTTACAATAAAAAAGTGTACGGGAGAGGGAGCTCGGAAGCCTTTTTAATCAATAAAAAATGCAAAAGTATGTAAAACTCCAACCAAAGCTTTGGGATTCAAACCACTGCCTGTAACAAGTATAAAGGGGAGAGTTTTACTCTCAAAAGCAAGAGAATTTACTGGGAAAGCATCCTTTGTGAAGTTATGAGTTAAAATAAAAAAAGTGTACAGCAGAGGGAGCTGGGGAGCATTTTTAAGCAATAAAATCAGCAAATGTGTGTAAAACTCCAACCAAAGCTTTAGGATTCAAACCACTGCCTGTAACGAGTATAAAGGGGAGAGTTTTTCTCCAAAAAGCAAGAGAATTTACTGGGAAAGCATCCTTTGTAAAGTTAGAAGTTACAATAAAAAAAGTGGACAGCAGAGGGAGCTGGGGAGCATTTTTAAGCAATAAAATCAGCAAATGTGTGTAAAACTCCAACCAAAGCTTTAGGATTCAAACCACTGTCTGTAACTAGTATGAAGGGGAGTGTTTTACTCTAAGAAGCAAGAGAATTTAACAGGAAAGCATCCTCAGTGAAGTTCTGAGTTACAATAAAAAAAGTGGACAGTAGAGGGAGCTGGGAAGCATTATTGAGCAATAAAAACTGCAAATGTGTTTAAAACTCAAACCAAAGCTTTGGGATTCAAACCACTGCCTGTAACTAGTATAAAGGGGAGAGTTTTACTCTAAAAAGCAAGAGAATTTACCGGGAAAGCATCCTTTGTGAAGTTATGAGTAAAAAAAAAAAAAGTGTACAGCAGACGATGGGAAGCATTTTTAAGCAATAAAAACTGCAAATGTGTATAAAACTCCAACCAAAGCTTTGGGATTCAAACCACTGCCTGTCAATAGTATGCAGGGGAGAGTTCTAATTTAAAAAGCAAGAGACTTTAATGGGAAAGCATCCTTCGTGAAGTTATGAGTCAAAACAAAAAAAGTGTACAGCAGGCGCTGGGAAGTATTTTTTAAGCGATAAAAACTGCAAATGTGTGTAAAACTCACAAACCACAACCTGTAACTAGTATAAAGGGGAGAGTTTAACTCTAAAAAGCAAGAGAATTTACTGGGAAAGCATCCTTTGTGAAGTTCTGAGTCAAAATAAAAAAAGTTTACAAAGGCGCTGGGAAGCATATTTCAGCAATAAAAACTGCAAATGTGTGTAAAACTCCAACCAAAGCTTTGGGATTCAAACCACTGCCTGGAACTAGTATAAAGGGGAGAGTTTTACTCTAAAATGCAAGAGAACTTACTTGGAAAGCATCCTTTGGGAAGTTATGAGTCAAAATAAAAAAGGTGTACAGCAGGCGCTGGGAAGCATTTTTAGGCAATAAAAACTGCAAATGTGTGTAAAACTCACAAACCACAACCTGGAACTAGTATCAAGGGGAGAGTTTTACTCTAAAAAGCAAGAGAATTTACTGGGAAAGCATCCTTTGTGAAGTTCTGAGTCAAAATAAAAAAAGTTTACAAAGGCGCTGGGAAGCATTTTTCAGCAATAAAAACTGCAAATGTGTGTAAAACTCCAACCAAAGCTTTGGGATTCAAACCACAACCTGCAACTAGTATAAAGCGGAGTTTTACACGATAAAAACAAGAGAATTTACTGGGAAAGCATCCTTTGTGAAGTAATGAGTCAAAATAAATAAAGTGTACAGCAGCCGCTGGGGAGCATTTTTAAGAGATAAAAACTGCAAATGTGTGTAAATCTCACAAACCACGACCTGTAACTCGTATAAAGGGGATAGTTTTACTATAAAAAGCAAGAGAATTTAATGGGAAAGCATCCTTTGTGAAGTTATGAGTCACAATAAAAAAAAGTGTACAGCAGGCGCTGGGAAGCATTTTTAAGCGATAAAAACTGCAAATGTGTGTAACACTCAAACCAAAGCTTTGGTATTCAAACCACTGCCTGTAACTAGTATAACGGGGAGAGTTCTACTCTAAAAAGCAAGAGAATTTACTGGGAAAGCATCCTTTGTGAAGTTCTGAGTCAAAATATAAAAAGTCTACAGCAGGCGCTGGGAAGCATTTTTAAGCAATAAAAACTGGAAATGTGTGTAAAACTTACAAACCACAACCTGTAACTTGTATAAAGGGGAGAGTTTTACTCTAAAAAGCAAGAGAATTTACCGGGAAAGCATCCTTAGTGAAGTTATGAGTGACAATAAAAAAGTGGACAGCAGAGGGAGCTGGTAAACATTTTTAAGCGATAAAAACTGCAAATGTGTGTAAAGCTCCAACCAAAGCTTTGGGATTCAAACCACTGCCTGTAACTAGTATGAAGGGGAGAGTTTTACTCTAAGAAGCAAGAGAATTTACCAGGAAAGCATCCTCAGTGAAGTTATGAGTTACAATAAAAAAAGTGGACAGCAGAGGGAGCTGGGAAGCATTATTTAGCAATAAAAACTGCAAATGTGTGTAAAACTCAAACCAAAGCTTTGGGATTCAAACCACTGCCTGTAACTAGTATAAAGGGGAGAGTTTTTCTCTAAAAAGCAAGAGAATCAATTGGGAAAGCATCCTTTGGGAAGTTATGAGTCACAATAAAAAAAGGTGTAAAGCAGAGGGAGCTGGGAAGCATTTTTAAGCAATAAAAACTGCAAATGTGTGTAAAACTCCAACCAAAGCTTTGGGATTCAAACCACTGCCTGTAACTCGTATAAAGGGGAGAGTTTTACTCTAAAAAGCAAGAGAATTTACCGGGAAAGCATCTTTAGTGAAGTTATGAGTTATAATAAAAATAAGTGTACAGCAGGCGCTGGGAAGCATTTTTAAGCGATAAAAACTGCAAATGTGTGTAAAACTCCAACCAAAGCTTTGGGATTCAAACCACTGCCTGTAACTAGTATAAAGGGGAGAGTTTTACTCTAAAAAGCAAGATAATTTCCAGAGAAAGCATCCTTTGTGAAGTTATGAGTAAAAAAAAAAAAAGTGTACAGCAGACCCTGGGAAGCATTTTTAAGCAATAAAAACTGCAAATGTGTATAAAACTCCAACCAAAGCTTTGGGATTCAAACCACTGCCTGTCAATAGTATGCAGGGGAGAGTTCTAATTTAAAAAGCAAGAGACTTTAATGGGAAAGCATCCTTCGTGAAGTTATGAGTCAAAACAAAAAAAGTGTACAGCAGGCGCTGGGAAGCATTTTTAAGCGATAAAAACTGCAAATGTGTGTAAAACTCACAAACCACAACCTGTAACTAGTATAAAGGGGAGAGTTTACCTCTAAAAAGCAAGATAATTTACTGGGAAAGCATCGTTTCTGAAGTTATGAGTCAAAATAAAAAAGTGTGCAGCAGGCGCTGGGAAGCATTTTTAAGCGATATAAAATGCAAATGTGTGTAAAACTCACAAACCACAACCTGTAACAAGGATAAAGGGGAGGGATTTACTCTAAAAAGCAAGAGAATTTACTGGGAAAGCATCCTTTGTGAAGTTTTGAGTTACAATAAAACAAAGTGTACAGCAGGCGCTGGGAAGCATTTTTAAGCGATAAAAACTGCAAATTTGAGTAAAACTCCAACCAAAGCTTTGTGATTCAAACGACTGCCTGTAACTCGTATGAAGGGGAGAGTTTTACTCAAAAAAGCAAGAGAATTTACTGGGAAAGCATCTTTGTGAAGTTATGAGTTACAATCAAAAAAAGTGTACAGCAGGCGCTGGGAAGCATTTTTAAGCAATAAAAACTGCAAATGTGTGTAAAACTCCAAGCAAATCTTTGGGATTCAAACCACAGCCTGTAACTCGAATAAAGGGGAGATTTTTACTCTCAAAAGCCAGAGACTTTAATGGGGAAGCATCCTTTGTGAAGTTATGAGTGAAAATGAAAAAAGTATACAGCAGGTGCTTTGAAGCATTTGTCAGCAATAAAAACAGCAAATGTGTGTAAAACTCCAACCAAAGCTTTGGGATTCAAACCACTGCCTGTAACTAGTATAAAGAGGAGAGTTATATTCGACAAAGCAAGAGATTTTACTGGGAAAGCATCCTTTGTGAAGTTATGAGTTACAATCAAAAAAAGTGTACAGCAGAGGGAGCTGGGAAGCATTTTTAAGCAATAAAAACTGCAAATGTGTGTAAAACTCCAACCACAGCTTTGGGATTCAAACCACTGCCTGTAACTAGTATAAAGGGGAGGGTTTTACTCTAAAATGCAAGAGAATTTACTTGGAAATCATCCTTTGTGAAGTTTTGAGTCAAAATAAAAAATGTGTACAGTCGGCGCTGGGAAGCATTTTTAAGCAACAAAAACAGCAAATGTGTGTAAAACTCCAACCATAGCTTTGGGATTCAAACCACTGCCTGTAACTAGTATAAAGGGGAGAGTTTTACTCTAAAAAGCAAGAGAATTTACTGGGAAAGCATCCTTTGTGAAGTTTTGAGTTACAATAAAAAAGTGTACAGGAGAGGGAGCTCGGAAGCCTTTTTAATCAATAAAAACAGCAAAAGTATGCAAAACTCCAACCAAAGCTTTGGGATTCAAACCACTGCCTGTAACTACTATGAAGGGGAGAGTTTTACTCTAAGAAGCAAGAGAATTTACCAGGAAAGCATCCTCAGTGAAGTTATGAGTTACAATAAAAAAAGTGGACAGCAGAGGGAGCTGGGAAGCATTATTTAGCAATAAAAACTGCAAATGTGTGTAAAACTCAAACCAAAGCTTTGGGATTCAAACCACTGCCTGTAACTAGTATAAAGGGGAGAGTTTTTCTCTAAAAAGCAAGAGAATCAATTGGGAAAGCATCCTTTGGGAAGTTATGAGTCACAATAAAAAAAGGTGTAAAGCAGAGGGAGCTGGGAAGCATTTTTAAGCAATAAAAACTGCAAATGTGTGTAAAACTCCAACCAAAGCTTTGGGATTCAAACCACTGCCTGTAACTCGTATAAAGGGGAGAGTTTTACTCTAAAAAGCAAGAGAATTTACCGGGAAAGCATCTTTAGTGAAGTTATGAGTTATAATAAAAATAAGTGTACAGCAGGCGCTGGGAAGCATTTTTAAGCGATAAAAACTGCAAATGTGTGTAAAACTCCAACCAAAGCTTTGGGATTCAAACCACTGCCTGTAACTAGTATAAAGGGGAGAGTTTTACTCTAAAAAGCAAGATAATTTCCAGAGAAAGCATCCTTTGTGAAGTTATGAGTAAAAAAAAAAAAAGTGTACAGCAGACCCTGGGAAGCATTTTTAAGCAATAAAAACTGCAAATGTGTATAAAACTCCAACCAAAGCTTTGGGATTCAAACCACTGCCTGTCAATAGTATGCAGGGGAGAGTTCTAATTTAAAAAGCAAGAGACTTTAATGGGAAAGCATCCTTCGTGAAGTTATGAGTCAAAACAAAAAAAGTGTACAGCAGGCGCTGGGAAGCATTTTTAAGCGATAAAAACTGCAAATGTGTGTAAAACTCACAAACCACAACCTGTAACTAGTATAAAGGGGAGAGTTTACCTCTAAAAAGCAAGATAATTTACTGGGAAAGCATCGTTTCTGAAGTTATGAGTCAAAATAAAAAAGTGTGCAGCAGGCGCTGGGAAGCATTTTTAAGCGATATAAAATGCAAATGTGTGTAAAACTCACAAACCACAACCTGTAACAAGGATAAAGGGGAGGGATTTACTCTAAAAAGCAAGAGAATTTACTGGGAAAGCATCCTTTGTGAAGTTTTGAGTTACAATAAAACAAAGTGTACAGCAGGCGCTGGGAAGCATTTTTAAGCGATAAAAACTGCAAATTTGAGTAAAACTCCAACCAAAGCTTTGTGATTCAAACAACTGCCTGTAACTCGTATGAAGGGGAGAGTTTTACTCAAAAAAGCAAGAGAATTTACTGGGAAAGCATCTTTGTGAAGTTATGAGTTACAATCAAAAAAAGTGTACAGCAGGCGCTGGGAAGCATTTTTAAGCAATAAAAACTGCAAATGTGTGTAAAACTCCAAGCAAATCTTTGGGATTCAAACCACAGCCTGTAACTCGAATAAAGGGGAGATTTTTACTCTCAAAAGCAAGAGACTTTAATGGGGAAGCATCCTTTGTGAAGTTATGAGTGAAAATGAAAAAAGTATACAGCAGGTGCTTTGAAGCATTTGTCAGCAATAAAAACAGCAAATGTGTGTAAAACTCCAACCAAAGCTTTGGGATTCAAACCACTGCCTGTAACTAGTATAAAGAGGAGAGTTATATTCGACAAAGCAAGAGATTTTACTGGGAAAGCATCCTTTGTGAAGTTATGAGTTACAATCAAAAAAAGTGTACAGCAGAGGGAGCTGGGAAGCATTTTTAAGCAATAAAAACTGCAAATGTGTGTAAAACTCCAACCACAGCTTTGGGATTCAAACCACTGCCTGTAACTAGTATAAAGGGGAGGGTTTTACTCTAAAATGCAAGAGAATTTACTTGGAAATCATCCTTTGTGAAGTTTTGAGTCAAAATAAAAAATGTGTACAGTCGGCGCTGGGAAGCATTTTTAAGCAACAAAAACAGCAAATGTGTGTAAAACTCCAACCATAGCTTTGGGATTCAAACCACTGCCTGTAACTAGTATAAAGGGGAGAGTTTTACTCTAAAAAGCAAGAGAATTTACTGGGAAAGCATCCTTTGTGAAGTTTTGAGTTACAATAAAAAAGTGTACAGGAGAGGGAGCTCGGAAGCCTTTTTAATCAATAAAAACAGCAAAAGTATGCAAAACTCCAACCAAAGCTTTGGGATTCAAACCACTGCCTGTAACTACTATGAAGGGGAGAGTTTTACTCTAAGAAGCAAGAGAATTTACCAGGAAAGCATCCTCAGTGAAGTTATGAGTTACAATAAAAAAAGTGGACAGCAGAGGGAGCTGGGAAGCATTATTTAGCAATAAAAACTGCAAATGTGTGTAAAACTCAAACCAAAGCTTTGGGATTCAAACCACTGCCTGTAACTAGTATAAAGGGGAGAGTTTTTCTCTAAAAAGCAAGAGAATCAATTGGGAAAGCATCCTTTGGGAAGTTATGAGTCACAATAAAAAAAGGTGTAAAGCAGAGGGAGCTGGGAAGCATTTTTAAGCAATAAAAACTGCAAATGTGTGTAAAACTCCAACCAAAGCTTTGGGATTCAAACCACTGCCTGTAACTCGTATAAAGGGGAGAGTTTTACTCTAAAAAGCAAGAGAATTTACCGGGAAAGCATCTTTAGTGAAGTTATGAGTTATAATAAAAATAAGTGTACAGCAGGCGCTGGGAAGCATTTTTAAGCGATAAAAACTGCAAATGTGTGTAAAACTCCAACCAAAGCTTTGGGATTCAAACCACTGCCTGTAACTAGTATAAAGGGGAGAGTTTTACTCTAAAAAGCAAGATAATTTCCAGAGAAAGCATCCTTTGTGAAGTTATGAGTAAAAAAAAAAAAAGTGTACAGCAGACCCTGGGAAGCATTTTTAAGCAATAAAAACTGCAAATGTGTATAAAACTCCAACCAAAGCTTTGGGATTCAAACCACTGCCTGTCAATAGTATGCAGGGGAGAGTTCTAATTTAAAAAGCAAGAGACTTTAATGGGAAAGCATCCTTCGTGAAGTTATGAGTCAAAACAAAAAAAGTGTACAGCAGGCGCTGGGAAGCATTTTTAAGCGATAAAAACTGCAAATGTGTGTAAAACTCACAAACCACAACCTGTAACTAGTATAAAGGGGAGAGTTTACCTCTAAAAAGCAAGATAATTTACTGGGAAAGCATCGTTTCTGAAGTTATGAGTCAAAATAAAAAAGTGTGCAGCAGGCGCTGGGAAGCATTTTTAAGCGATATAAAATGCAAATGTGTGTAAAACTCACAAACCACAACCTGTAACAAGGATAAAGGGGAGGGATTTACTCTAAAAAGCAAGAGAATTTACTGGGAAAGCATCCTTTGTGAAGTTTTGAGTTACAATAAAACAAAGTGTACAGCAGGCGCTGGGAAGCATTTTTAAGCGATAAAAACTGCAAATTTGAGTAAAACTCCAACCAAAGCTTTGTGATTCAAACGACTGCCTGTAACTCGTATGAAGGGGAGAGTTTTACTCAAAAAAGCAAGAGAATTTACTGGGAAAGCATCTTTGTGAAGTTATGAGTTACAATCAAAAAAAGTGTACAGCAGGCGCTGGGAAGCATTTTTAAGCAATAAAAACTGCAAATGTGTGTAAAACTCCAAGCAAATCTTTGGGATTCAAACCACAGCCTGTAACTCGAATAAAGGGGAGATTTTTACTCTCAAAAGCAAGAGACTTTAATGGGGAAGCATCCTTTGTGAAGTTATGAGTGAAAATGAAAAAAGTATACAGCAGGTGCTTTGAAGCATTTGTCAGCAATAAAAACAGCAAATGTGTGTAAAACTCCAACCAAAGCTTTGGGATTCAAACCACTGCCTGTAACTAGTATAAAGAGGAGAGTTATATTCGACAAAGCAAGAGATTTTACTGGGAAAGCATCCTTTGTGAAGTTATGAGTTACAATCAAAAAAAGTGTACAGCAGAGGGAGCTGGGAAGCATTTTTAAGCAATAAAAACTGCAAATGTGTGTAAAACTCCAACCACAGCTTTGGGATTCAAACCACTGCCTGTAACTAGTATAAAGGGGAGGGTTTTACTCTAAAATGCAAGAGAATTTACTTGGAAATCATCCTTTGTGAAGTTTTGAGTCAAAATAAAAAATGTGTACAGTCGGCGCTGGGAAGCATTTTTAAGCAACAAAAACAGCAAATGTGTGTAAAACTCCAACCATAGCTTTGGGATTCAAACCACTGCCTGTAACTAGTATAAAGGGGAGAGTTTTACTCTAAAAAGCAAGAGAATTTACTGGGAAAGCATCCTTTGTGAAGTTTTGAGTTACAATAAAAAAGTGTACAGGAGAGGGAGCTCGGAAGCCTTTTTAATCAATAAAAACAGCAAAAGTATGCAAAACTCCAACCAAAGCTTTGGGATTCAAACCACTGCCTGTAACAAGTATAAAGGGGAGAGTTTTACTCTCAAAAGCAAGAGAATTTACTGGGAAAGCATCCTTTGTGAAGTTATGAGTTAAAATAAAAAAAGTGTACAGCAGAGGGAGCTGGGGAGCATTTTTAAGCAATAAAATCAGCAAATGTGTGTAAAACTCCAACCAAAGCTTTAGGATTCAAACCACTGCCTGTAACGAGTATAAAGGGGAGAGTTTTTCTCCAAAAAGCAAGAGAATTTACTGGGAAAGCATCCTTTGTAAAGTTAGAAGTTACAATAAAAAAAGTGGACAGCAGAGGGAGCTGGGGAGCATTTTTAAGCAATAAAATCAGCAAATGTGTGTAAAACTCCAACCAAAGCTTTAGGATTCAAACCACTGTCTGTAACTAGTATGAAGGGGAGAGTTTTACTCTAAGAAGCAAGAGAATTTACCAGGAAAGCATCCTCAGTGAAGTTATGAGTTACAATAAAAAAAGTGGACAGTAGAGGGAGCTGGGAAGCATTATTGAGCAATAAAAACTGCAAATGTGTTTAAAACTCAAACCAAAGCTTTGGGATTCAAACCACTGCCTGTAACTAGTATAAAGGGGAGAGTTTTACTCTAAAAAGCAAGAGAATTTACCGGGAAAGCATCTTTAGTGAAGTTATGAGTTATAATAAAAATTAGTGTACAGCAGGCGCTGGGAAGCATTTTTAAGCGATAAAAACTGCAAATGTGTGTAAAACTCCAACCAAAGCTTTGGGATTCAAACCACTGCCTGTAACTAGTATAAAGGGGAGAGTTTTACCCTAAAAAGCAAGATAATTTCCAGAGAAAGCATCCTTTGTGAAGTTATGAGTAAAAAAAAAAAAAGTGTACAGCAGACGCTGGGAAGCATTTTTAAGCAATAAAAACTGCAAATGTGTATAAAACTCCAACCAAAGCTTTGGGATTCAAACCACTGCCTGTCAATAGTATGCAGGGGAGAGTTCTAATTTAAAAAGCAAGAGACTTTAATGGGAAAGCATCCTTCGTGAAGTTATGAGTCAAAACAAAAAAAGTGTACAGCAGGCGCTGGGAAGCATTTTTAAGCGATAAAAACTGCAAATGTGTGTAAAACTCACAAACCACAACCTGTAACTAGTATAAAGGGGAGAGTTTACCTCTAAAAAGCAAGAGAATTTACTGGGAAAGCATCGTTTGTGAAGTTGTGAGTCAAAATATAAAAAGTGTACAGCAGGCGCTGGGAAGCATTTTTAATCAATAAAAACTGCAAATGTGTGTAAAACTCCAACCAAAGCTTTGGGATTCAAACCACTGCCTGCAACTAGTATAAAGGGGAGAGTTTTTCTCTAAAAAGTAAGATCATTTACTGGGAAAGCATCTTTAGTGATGTTATGAGTTACAATAAAAAAAGTGTACAGCAGAGGGAGCTGGGAAGCATTTTTAAGCGATAAAAACTGCAAATGTGTGTAAAACTCAAACCAACGCTTTGGGATTCAAACCACTGCCTGGAACTCGTATAAAGGGGAGAGTTCTACTCTAAAAATCAAGACAATTTACTGGGAAAGCATCCTTTGTGAAGTTATGAGTCAAAACAAAAAAAGTGTACAGCAGGCGCTGGGAGGCATTTTTAAGCGATAAAAACTGCAAATGTGTGTAAAACTCACAAACCAAAACCTGTAACTCGTCTAAAGGGGATAGTTTTACTCTAAAAAGCAAGAGACTTTACTCGGAAAGCATCCTTTGTGAAGTTATGAGTGAAAATAAAAAAAGTGTAAAGAAGGCGCTGGAAAGCATTTTTAAGCAATAAAAACTGCAAACGTGTGTAAAACTCCAACCAAAGCTTTGGCATTCAAACCACTGCCTGTAACTAGTATAAAGGGGAGAGTTCAACTCGAAAAAGCAAGAGAATTTAATGGGAAAGCATCCTTTGTGAAGTTATGAGTCAAAATAAAAAAAAGTGTACAGCAGGCGCTGGGAGGCATTTTTAAGCGATAAAAACTGCAAATGTGTGTAAAACTCACAAACCACAACCTATAACTAGTATAAAGGGGAGAGTTTTACTCTCAAAAGCAAGAGACTTTACTGGGAAAGCATCCTTTGTGAAGTTATGAGTGAAAATAAAAAAATGTGTACAGCAGGCGCTGGGAAGCATTTTTAAGCAATAAAAACTGCAAATGTGTGTAAAACTCCAACCAAATTTTTGGGATTCAAACCACTGCCTGTAATTAATGTAAAGGGGAGAGTTTTACTCGAAAAAGCAAGAGAATCTACTTGGAAAGCATCCTTTGTGAAGTTATGAGTCAAAATAAAAAATGTGTACAGCAGGCACTGGGAAGCATTTTTAAGCAACAAAAACTGCAAATGTGTGTAAAACCCCAACCAAAGCTTTGGGACTCAAACCACGGCCTGTAACTAGTATAAAGCGGAGTTTTACACTAAAAAGCAAGAGAATTTACTGGGACAGCATCCTTTGTGTAGTTATGAGTGAAAATAAAAAAAGTGTACAGCAGGCGCCGGGAAGCATTTTTAAGCAATAAAAACTGCAAATGTGTGTAAAACTCCAACCAAAGCTTTGGGATTCAAACCACTGCCTGTAACTCGTATGAAGGGGAGAGTTTTATTCTCAAAAGCAAGAGAATTTACTGGGAAAGCATCCTTTGTGAAGTTATGAGTTACAATAAAAAAAGTGTACAGCAGAGGGAGCTGGGAAGTATTTTTAAGCAATACAAACTGCAAATGTGTGTAAAACTCCAACCAAAGCTTTGGGATTCAAACCACCGCTTGTAACTAGTATAAAGGGGAAAGTTTTACTCTAAAAAGCAAGAGACTTTACGGGAAAATCATCCTTTGTGAAGTTATGAGTGAAAATAAAAAAAGTGTACAGCAGGCGCTGGGAAGCATTTTTAAGCAATAAAAACTGCAAATGTGTGTAAAACTCCAACCAAAGCTTTGGGATTCAAACCACTGCCTGTAACTAGTATAAAGGGGAGAGTTTTACTCTAAAAAGCAAGAGACTTTACGGGGAAATCATCCTTTGTGAAGTTATGAGTGAAAATAAAAAAAGTGTACAGCAGGCGCTGGGAAGCATTTTTAAGCAAAAAAAACTGCAAATTTTTGTAAAACTCCTACCAAAGCTTTGGGATTAAAACCACTGCCTGTAACTAGTATAATGGGGAGAGTTTTACTCTAAAATGCAAGAGACTTTACTGGGAAAGCATCCTTTGTGAAGTTATTTGTTACAATAAAAACAAGTGTACAGCAGAGGGAGCTGGGAAGCATTTTGAAGCAATAAAAACAGCAAATGTATGTAAATATCTAACCAAAGCTTTGGGATTCAAACCACTGCCTGTAACTAGTATAAAGGGGAGAGTTTTACTCTTAAATACAAGAGAATTTACTTGGAAAGCATCATTTGTGAAGTTAAGAGTCAAAATAAACAAAGTGTACAGCAGGCGCTGGGGAGCATTTTTAAGTCATAAAAACAGCAAATGTGTGTAAAACTCCAACCAAAGCTTTGGGATTCAAATCACTGCCTGTAACTAGTATAAAGGGGAGAGTTTTACTCTAAAAAGCAAGAGAATTTACTGGGAAAGCATCCTTTGTGAAGTTATGAGTTACAATAAAAAAAAGTGTACATCAGAGGGAGCTGGGAAGCATTTTTAAGCAATAAAAACTGCAAATGTGTGTAAAACTCCAACCAAAGCTTTGGGATTCAAACCACTGCCTGTAACTAGTATAAAGGGGAGAGTTTTACTCTTAAATACAAGAGAATTTACTTGGAAAGCATCATTTGTGAAGTTAAGAGTCAAAATAAACAAAGTGTACAGCAGGCGCTGGGAAGCATTTTTAAGCAATAAAAACTGCAAATGTTTGTAAAAGTCCAACCAAAGCTTTGGGATTCAAACCACTGCCTGTGACTAGTATGAAGGGGAGAGTTTTATTCTCAAAAGCAAGAGAATTTACTGGGAAAGCATCTTTGTGAAGTTATGAGTTACAATAAAAAATGTGTAGAGCAGAGGGAGCTGGGGAGCATTTTTAAGTCATAAAAACAGCAAATGTGTGTAAAACTCCAACCAAAGCTTTGGGATTCAAACCACTGCCTGTAACTAGTATAAAGGGGAGAGTTTTACTCGAAAAATCAAGAGACTTTACTGGGAAAGCATCCTTTGTGAAGTTATAAGTGAAAATAAAAAAAGTGTACAGCAGGTGCTGGGAAGCATTTTTAAGCAATAAAAACTGCAAATGTTTGTAAAACTCGAACCAATGCTTTGGGATTCAAACCACTGCCTGTGACTAGTATGAAGGGGAGAGTTTTATTCTCAAAAGCAAGAGAATTTACTGGGAAAGCATCCTTTGTGAAGTTATGAGTTACAATAAAAAAAGTGTACAGCAGAGGGAGCTGGGAAGCATTTTTAAGCAATAAAAACTGCAAATGTGTGTAAAACTCCAACCAAAGCTTTGGGATTCAAACCACTGCCTGTAACTAGTATAAAGGGGAGAGTGTTACTCAAAAAAGCAAGAGAATTTACTTGG
The DNA here is from genome assembly GCF_024500275.1 of Phycodurus eques. Lineage (NCBI taxonomy): Eukaryota > Metazoa > Chordata > Actinopteri > Syngnathiformes > Syngnathidae > Phycodurus > Phycodurus eques. The sequence goes on from NW_026904056.1 coordinate 89,146, forward strand.
AAAGCATCCTTTGTGAAGTTATGAGTCAAAATAAAAAAGTGTACAGCAGGCGCTAGGAAGCATTTTTAAGCAATAAAAACAGCAAATGTGTGTAAAACTCCAACCAAAGCTTTGGGATTCACACCACTGCCTGTAACTAGTATAAAGGGGATAGTTTTACTCAAAAAAGCAAGAGAATTTACTGGGAAAGCATCTTTGTGAAGTTATGAGTTACAAAAAAAAAGTGTACAGCAGAGGGAGCTGGGGAGCATTTTTAAGTCATAAAAACAGCAAATGTGTGTAAAACTCCAACCAAAGCTTTGGGATTCAAACCACTGCTTGTAACTCGGATAAAGGGGAGAGTTCAACTCGAAAAGGCAAGAGAATTTACTGGGAAAGCATCCTTTGTGAAGTTATGAGTTAAAATAAAAAAAGTGTACAGCAGGTGCTGGGAAGCATTTTTAAGCAATAAAAACTGCAGATGTGTGTAAAACTCCAACCAAAGCTTTGGGATTCAAACCACTGCCTGTAACTAGTATAAAGGGGAGAGTTTTACTCTAAAATGCAAGAGAATTTACTTGGAAAGCATCCTTTGTGAAGTTATGAGTCAAAATGAAAAAGTTTCAGCAATAAAAACTGCAAATGTTTGTAAAACTCCAACCAAAGCTTTGGGATTCAAATCACAACCTGCAACTAGTATAAAGGGGAGAGTTTTACTATAAAAAGCAAGAGAATTTACTGGGAAAGCATCCTTTTTGAAGTTATGAGTCAAAATAAAAAAAGTTTCCAAAGTCGCTGGGAAGCATTTTTAAGCAAAAAAAATTGCAAATGTTTGTAAAATTCCAACCAAAGCTTTGGGATTCAAACCAGTGTCTGTAACTAGTATAAAGGGGAGAGTTTTATGATAAAAAGCAAGATAATTTAATGGGAAAGCATTCTTTGTGAAGTTATGAATCAAAATAAAAAAAGTGTACAGCAGGCGCTGGGAAGCATTTTTAAGCGATAAAAACTGCAAATGTGTGTAAAACTCAAACCAAAGCTTTGGGATTCAAATCACAACCTGCAACTAGTATAAAGGGGAGAGTTTTACTCTAAAAAGCAAGCGAATTTATTGGGAAAGCATCCTTTGTGAAGTTCTGAGTCAAAATGTAAAAAGTGTACAGCAGAGGGAGATGGGAAGCATTTTTCAGCAATAAAAACTGCAAATGTGTGTAAAACTCAAACCAAAGCTTTGGGATGCAAACCACTGCCTGTAACTAGTATAAAGGGGAAAGTTCTACTCTAAAAATCAAGAGAATTTAGTGGGAAAGCATCCTTTGTGAAGTAATGAGTCAAAATAAAAAAAGTGTACAGCAGGCGCTGGGAAGCATTTTTAAGCTATAAAAACTGCAAATGTGTGTAAAACTCCAACTAAAGCTTTGGGATTCAAACCACAACCTGTAACTAGTATAAAGGGGATAGTTTTACTCTAAAAATCAAAATAATTTACTGGGAAAGCATCCTTTGTGAAGTTATGAGTCAAAATAAAAAAAAAGTGTACAGCAGAGGGAGCTGGGAAGCATCTTTAAGCAATAAAAACTGCAAATATGTGTAAAACTCCAACCAAAGCTTTGGGATTCAAACCACTGCCTGTAACTTGTATAACGGGGAGAGTTATACTCCAAAAAAAAAGAGACTTTAGTGGGAAAGCATCCTTTGTGAAGTTATGAGTCAAAATTTAAAAAAAGTGTACAGCAGGCGCTGGGAAGCATTTTTAAGCAATATAAACAGCAAATGTGTGTAAGATTCCAACCAAAGCTTTGGGATTCAAACCACTGCCTGTAACTAGTATAAAGGGGAGAGTTTTACTCTAAAATGCAAGAGAATTTACTTGGAAAGCATCCATTGTGAAGTTATGAGTCAAAATGAAAACGTTTCGGCAATAAAAACTGCAAATGTTTGTAAAACTCCAACCAAAGCTTTGGGATTCAAACCACTGCCTGTAACGAGTATAAAGGGGATAGTTTTACTCAAAAAGGCAAGAGAATTTACTGGGAAAGCATCCTTTGTGAATTTAAAAGTGAAAATAAAAAAAAGTGTACAGCAGGCGCTGCGAAGCATTTTTAAGCAATAAAAACAGCAAATGTGTGTCAAACTCCAACCAAAGCTTTGGGATTCAAACCAGTGCCTGTAACTAGTATAAAGGGGAGAGTTCTACTCGAAAAGGCAAGAGAATTTACTGGGAAAGCATCCTTTGTGAAGTTATGAGTTAAAATAAAAAAAGTGTACAGCAGGTGCTGGGAAGCATTTTTAAGCAATAAAAACTGCAGATGTGTGTAAAACTCCAACCAAAGCTTTGGGATTCAAACCACTGCCCTATAACTAGTATCAAGGGGAGCGTTTTACTCTAAAAAGCAAGAGAATTTACTGGGAAAGCATCCTTTGGGAAGTTATGAGTCAAAATAAAAAGAGTGTACAGCAGGCGCTGGGAAGCATTTTTCAGCAATAAAAACTGCAAATGTGTGTAAAACTCCAAACAAAGCTTTGGGATTCAAACCACTGCCTGTAACTAGTATAACGTGGAGAGTTTTACTCTAAAATGCAAGAAAATGTACTTGGAAAGCATCGTTTGTGAAGTTATGAGTCAAAATAAAAAAAGTGTACAGCAGGCGCTGGGAAGGATTTTTCAGCAATAAAAACTGCAAATACTTGTAAAACTCCAACCATAGCTTTGGGATTCAAACCACTTCCTGTAACTAGTATAACGGGGAGAGTTCTACTCTAAAAAGCAAGAGACTTTACTGGGAAATCATCCTTTGTGAAGTTATGAGTGAAAATAAAAAAAGTGTACAGCAGGCGCCGGGAAGCATTTTTAAGCAATAAAAACTGCAAATGTGTGTAAAACTCCAACCAAAGCTTTGCGATTCAAACCACGGCCTGTAAATAGTATAAAGGGGAGAGTTCTACTCTAAAAAGCAAGAGACTTTACTGGGAAAGCATCCTTTGTGAAGTTATGAGTGAAAATAAAAACGTGTACAGCAGGCGCTGGGAAGCATTTTTAAGCAATAAAAACAGCAAATGTGTGTAAAACTCCAACCAAAGCTTTGGGATTCAAACCACTGCCTGTAACTAGTATAAAGGGGAGAGTTCTACTCTAAAATGCAAGAGAATTTACTTGGAAATCATCCTTTGTGAAGTTTTGAGTCAAAATAAAAAATTTGTACAGTCGGCGCTGGGAAGCATTTTTAAGCAATAAAAACAGCAAATGTGTGTAAAACTCCAACCAAAGCTTTGGGATTCAAACCACTGCCTGTAACTAGTATAAACGGGAGAGTTCTACTCGAAAAAGCAAGATAATTTACTGGGAAAGCATCCTTTGTGAAGTTATGAGTCAAAATAAAAAAAGTGTACAGCAGGTGCTGGGAAGCATTTTTAAGCAAAAAAAACTGCAAATGTTTGTAAAACTCCAACCAAAGCTTTGTTTTTCAAACCACTGCCTGTAAATAGTATAAAGGGGAGAGTTTTACTCTAAAATGCAAGAGAATTTACTGGGAAAGCATCCTTTGTGAAGTTATGAGTTACAATAAAAAAAAGTGTACAGCAGAGGGAGCTGGGAAGCATTTTTAAGCAATAAAAACAGCAAATGTGTGTAAAACGCCAACCAAAGCTTTGGGATTCAAACCACTGCCTGTAACTAGTATAAAGGGGAGAGTTTTACTCTAAAAAGCAAGAGAATTTACTGGGAAAGCATCCTTTGGGAAGTTATGAGTCAAAATAAAAAGAGTGTACAGCAGGCGCTGGGAAGCATTTTTCAGCAATAAAAACTGCAAATGTGTGTAAAACTCCAACCAAAGCTTTGGGATTCAAACCACTGCCTGTAACTAGTATAACGGGGAGAGTTCTACTCTAAAAAGCAAGAGACTTTACTGGGAAATCATCCTTTGTGAAGTTATGAGTGAAAATAAAAAAAGTGTACAGCAGGCGCCGGGAAGCATTTTTAAGCAATAAAAACTGCAAATGTGTGTAAAACTCCAACCAAAGCTTTGGGATTCAAACCACTTCCTATAACTAGTATAAAGGGCAGAGTTTTACTCGAAAAAGCAAGATAATTTACTGGGAAAGCATCCTTTGTGAAGTTATGAGTCAAAATAAAAAAAGTGTACAGCAGGTGCTGGGAAGCATTTTTAAGCAAAAACAACTGCAAATGTTTGTAAAACTCCAACCAAAGCTTTGTTTTTCAAACCACTGCCTGTAAATAGTATAAAGGGGAGAGTTTTACTCTAAAATGCAAGAGAATTTACTGGGAAAGCATCCTTTGTGAAGTTATGAGTTACAATAAAAAAAAGTGTACAGCAGAGGGAGCTGGGAAGCATTTTTAAGCAATAAAAACAGCAAATGTGTGTAAAACGCCAACCAAAGCTTTGGGATTCAAACCACTGCCTGTAACTAGTATAAAGGGGAGAGTTTTACTCTAAAAAGCAAGAGAATTTACTGGGAAAGCATCCTTTGTGAAGTTATGAGTTACAATAAAAAAAAGTGTACAGCAGAGGGAGCTGGGAAGCATTTTTAAGCAATAAAAACTGCAAATGTGTGTAAAACTCCAACCAAAGCTTTGGGATTCAAACCACTGCCTTTAACTAGTATAATGGGGAGAGTTTTACTCTAAAAAGCAAGAGAATGTACTCTGAAAGCATCCTTTGTGAAGTTATGAGTTTCAATAAAAAAAAGTGTACAGCAGAGGGAGCTGGGGAGCATTTTTAAGCAATAAAAACTGCAAATGTGTGTAAAACTCCAACCAAAGCTTTGGGATTCAAACCACTGCCTGTAACTAGTATAAAGGGGAGAGTTTTACTCTTAAATACAAGAGAATTTACTTGGAAAGCATCATTTGTGAAGTTAAGAGTCAAAATAAACAAAGTGTACAGCAGGCGCTGGGAAGCATTTTTAAACAATAAAAACTGCAAATGTTTGTAAAAGTCCAACCAAAGCTTTGGGATTCAAACCACTGCCTGTAACTAGTATAAAGGGGAGAGTTCTACTCGAAAAGGCAAGAGAATTTACTGGGAAAGCATCCTTTGTGAAGTTATGAGTTAAAATAAAAAAAGTGTACAGCAGGTGCTGGGAAGCATTTTTAAGCAATAAAAACAGCAAATGTGTGTCAAACTCCAACCATAGCTTTGGGATTTAAACCACTGCCTGTAACTAGTATAAAGGGGAGAGTTTTACTCTAAAATGCAAGAGAATTTACTTGGAAAGCATCCTTTGTGAAGTTATGAGTCAAAATGAAAAAGTTTCAGCAATAAAAACTGCAAATGTTTGTAAAACTCCAACCAAAGCTTTGGGATTCAAACCACTGCCTGTAACTAGTATAAAGGGGAGAGTTTTACTCAAAAAAGCAAGATAATTTACTGGGAAAGCATCTTTGTGAAGTTATGAGTTACAATAAAAAATGTGTAGAACAGAGGGAGCTGGGGAGCATTTTTAAGTCATAAAAACAGCAAATATGTGTAAAACTCCAACCAAAGCTTTGGGATTCAAACCACTGCCTGTAACTAGTATAAAGGGGAGACTTTTACTCGAAAAATCAAGAGACTTTACTGGGAAAGCATCCTTTGTGAAGTTATAAGTGAAAATAAAAAAAGTGTACAGCAGGTGCTGGGAAGCATTTTTAAGCAATAAAAACTGCAAATGTTTGTAAAACTCGAACCAAAGCTTTGGGATTCAAACCACTGCCTGTGACTAGTATGAAGGGGAGAGTTTTATTCTCAAAAGCAAGAGAATTTACTGGGAAAGCATCCTTTGTGAAGTTATGAGTTACAATAAAAAAAGTGTACAGCAGAGGGAGCTGGGAAGCATTTTTAAGCAATAAAAACTGCAAATGTGTGTAAAACTCCAACCAAAGCTTTGGGATGCAAACCACTGCCTGTAACTAGTATAAAGGGGAGAGTTTTACTCAAAAAAGCAAGAGAATTTACTGGGAAAGCATCTTTGTGAAGTTATGAGTTACAATAAAAAAAGTGTACAGCAGAGGGAGCTGGGGAGCATTTTTAAGTCATAAAAACAGCAAAAGTGTGTAAAACTCCAACCAAAGCTTTGGGATTCAAACCACTGCTTGTAACTCGGATAAAGGGGAGAGTTCAACTCGAAAAGGCAAGAGAATTTACTGGGAAAGCATCCTTTGTGAAGTTATGAGTTAAAATAAAAAAAGTGTACAGCAGTTGCTGGGAAGCATTTTTAAGCAATAAAAACTGCAGATGTGTGTAAAACTCCAACCAAAGCTTTGGGATTCAAACCACTGCCTGTAACTAGTATAAAGGGGAGAGTTTTACTCTAAAATGCAAGAGAATTTACTTGGAAAGCATCCTTTGTGAAGTTATGAGTCAAAATGAAAAAGTTTCAGCAATAAAAACTGCAAATGTTTGTAAAACTCCAACCAAAGCTTTGGGATTCAAACCACTGCCTGTAACTAGTATACAGGGGTGAGTTTTACTCTAAAATGCAAGAGAATTTAATTGGAAAGCATCCTTTGTGAAGTTATGAGTCAAAATAAAAAAATTGTACAGCATGCGCTGGGAAGCATTTTTAAGCAATAAAAACAGCAAATGTGTGTAAAACTCCAACCAAAGCTTTGGGAATCAAACCACTCCCTGTAACCAGTATCAAGGGGAGAGTTCTACGCTAAAAAGCAAGATACTTTACTGGGAAAGCATCCTTTGTGAATTTATAAGTGAAAATAAAAAAAGTGTACAGCAGGCGCTGGGAAGCATTTTTAAGCGATAAAAACTGCAAATGTGTGTAAAACTCCAACCAAAGCTTTGGGATTCAAACCACTGCCTGTAACTAGGATAACGGGGACAGTTTTACTCCAAAAAAACAAGAGACTTTCCTGGGAAAGCATCCTTTTTGAAGTTATTAGTCAAAATAAAAAACTGTGTACAGCAGGCGCTGGGAAGCATTTTTCAGCAATAAAAACAACACATGTGTGTAAAACTCCAACCAAAGCTTTGGGATTCAAACCACTGCTTGTAACTCGGCTAAAGGGGAGAGTTCTACTCTAAAAAGCAAGATAATTTACTGGGAAAGCATCCTTTGTGAAGTTATGAATTACAATAACAAAAGTGAACAGCAGAGGGAGCTGGGAAGCATTTTTAAGCAATAAAAACTGCAAATGTGTGTAAAACTCCAACCAAAGCTTTGGGATTCAAACCACTGCCTGTAACTAGGATAACGGGGAGAGTTATACTCCAAAAAAAAAAAAAGACTTTCCTGGGAAAGCATCCTTTTTGAAGTTATTATTCAAAATAAAAAAAAGTGTACAGCAGGCGCTGGGAAGCATTTTTAAGCAATAAAAACAACAAATGTGTGTAAAACTCCAACCAAAGCTTTGGGATTCAAACCAATGCCTGTAACTAGTATAAAGGGGAGAGTTCTCTTCGAAAAAGCAAGAGAATTTACTGGGAAAGCATCCTTTGTGAAGTTATCAGTGAAAATAAAAAAAGTGTACAGCAGGCGCTGGGAAGCATTTCTCAGCAATAAAAACTGCAAATGTGTGTAAAACATCAACCAAAGCTTTGGGATTCAAACCACTGTCTGTAACTAGTATTACGGGGAGAGTTATACTATAAAAAACAAGAGACTTTACTGGGAAAGCATCCTTTGTGAAGTTATGAGTCAAAATAAATAAAATTCTACAGCAGGCGCTGGGAAGCATTTTTAAGTCATAAAAACAGCAAATGTGTGTAAAACTCCAACCAAAGCTTTGGGATTCAAACCACTCCCTGTAACTAGTATCAAGGGGAGAGTTCTCCTCTAAAAAGCAAGAAACTTTACTGGGAAAGCATCCTTTGTGAATTTACAAGTGAAAATAAAAAAAGTGTACAGCAGGCGCTGGGAAGCATTTTTAAGCAATAAAAACAGCAAATGTGTGTAAAACTCCAACCAAAGCTTTGGGATTCAAACCACTGCTTGTAACTCGGCTAAAGGGGAGAGTTCTACTCTAAAAAGCAAGATAATTTACTGGGAAAGCATCCTTTGTGAAGTTATGAATTACAATAACAAAAGTGAACAGCAGAGGGAGCTGGGGAGAATTTTTTATTCATAAAAACAGCAAATGTGTGTAAAATTCCAACCAAAGCTTTGGGATTCAAACCACTGCCTCTAACGAGTATCAAGGGGAGAGTTCTACTCTAAAAAGCAAGAGAATTTACTGGGAAAGCATCCTGTGTGAAGTTATGAGTTAAAATAAAAAAAGTGTACAGCAGAGGGAGCTGGGGAGCATTTTTAAGCAATAAAATCAGCAAATATGTGTAAAACTCCAACCAAAGCTTTAGGATTCAAACCACTGCCTGTAACTAGTATAAAGGGGAGAGTTTTACTCTAAAAATCAAGATAATTTACTGGTAAAGCATGCTTTGTGAAGTTATGAGTTACAATAAAACAAAGTGTACAGCAGGCGCTGGGAAGCATTTTTAAGCAATAAAAACTGCAAATTTGAGTAAAACTCCAACCAAAGCTTTGTGATTCAAACGACTGCCTGTAACTCGTATTAAGGGGAGAGTTTTACTCAAAAAAGCAAGAGAATTTACTTGGAAATCATCCTTTGTGCAGTTATGAGATCCAATCAAAAACGTGTTCAGCAGAGGGAGCTGGGAAGCATTTTTAAGCAATAAAAACTGCAAATGTGTGTAAAACTCCAACCAAAGCTTTGGGATTCAAACCACTGCCTGTATTTCGTATAAAGGGGAGAGTTTTACTCTCAAAAGCAAGAGACTTTAATGGGAAACCATCCTTTGTGAAGTTATGAGTTACGATAAAAAAAAGTGTACAGCACAGGGAGTCGGGAAGCATTTTAAAGCAATAAAAACTGCAAATGTGTGTAAAACTCCAAGCAAATCTTTGGGATTCAAACCACAGCCTGTAACTCGAATAAAGGGGAGATTTTTACTCTCAAAAGCAAGAGACTTTAATGGGGAAGCATCCTTTGTGAAGTTATGAGTGAAAATGAAAAAAGTGTACAGCAGGTGCTTTGAAGCATTTGTCAGCAATAAAAACAGCAAATGTGTGTAAAACTCCAACCAAAGCTTTGGGATTCAAACCACTGCCTGTAACTAGTATAAAGAGGAGAGTTATATTCGACAAAGCAAGAGATTTTACTGGGAAAGCATCCTTTGTGAAGTTATGAGTTACTATCAAAAAAAGTGTACAGCAGAGGGAGCTGGGAAGCATTTTTAAGCAATAAAAACTGCAAATGTGTGTAAAACTCCAACCACAGCTTTGGGATTCAAACCACTGCCTGTAACTAGTATAAAGGGGAGGGTTTTACTCTAAAATGCAAGAGAATTTACTTGGAAATCATCCTTTGTGAAGTTTTGAGTCAAAATAAAAAATGTGTACAGTCGGCGCTGGGAAGCATTTTTAAGCAACAAAAACAGCAAATGTGTGTAAAACTCCAACCATAGCTTTGGGATTCAAACCACTGCCTGTAACTAGTATAAAGGGGAGAGTTCTACTCGAAAAAGCAAGAGAATTTACTGGGAAAGCATCCTTTGTGAAGTTATGAGTCAAAATAAAAAAGTGTACAGCAGGCGCTGGGAAGCATTTTTAAGCGATATAAAATGCAAATGTGTGGAAAACTCACAAACAACAACCTGTAACAAGGATAAAGGGGAGGGTTTTACTCTAAAAAGCAAGAGAATTTACTGGGAAAGCATCCTTTGTGAAGTTTTGAGTTACAATAAAAAAGTGTACAGGAGAGGGAGCTCGGAAGCCTTTTTAATCAATAAAAACAGCAAAAGTATGTAAAACTCCAACCAAAGCTTTGGGATTCAAACCACTGCCTGTAACAAGTATAAAGGGGAGAGTTTTACTCTCAAAAGCAAGAGAATTTACTGGGAAAGCATCCTTTGTGAAGTTATGAGTTAAAATAAAAAAAGTGTACAGCAGAGGGAGCTGGGGAGCATTTTTAAGCAATAAAATCAGCAAATGTGTGTAAAACTCCAACCAAAGCTTTAGGATTCAAACCACTGCCTGTAACGAGTATAAAGGGGAGAGTTTTTCTCCAAAAAGCAAGAGAATTTACTGGGAAAGCATCCTTTGTAAAGTTAGAAGTTACAATAAAAAAAGTGGACAGCAGAGGGAGCTGGGGAGCATTTTTAAGCAATAAAATCAGCAAATGTGTGTAAAACTCCAACCAAAGCTTTAGGATTCAAACCACTGTCTGTAACTAGTATGAAGGGGAGAGTTTTACTCTAAGAAGCAAGAGAATTTACCAGGAAAGCATCCTCAGTGAAGTTATGAGTTACAATAAAAAAAGTGGACAGTAGAGGGAGCTGGGAAGCATTATTGAGCAATAAAAACTGCAAATGTGTTTAAAACTCAAACCAAAGCTTTGGGATTCAAACCACTGCCTGTAACTAGTATAAAGGGGAGAGTTTTACTCTAAAAAGCAAGAGAATTTACCGGGAAAGCATCTTTAGTGAAGTTATGAGTTATAATAAAAATTAGTGTACAGCAGGCGCTGGGAAGCATTTTTAAGCGATAAAAACTGCAAATGTGTGTAAAACTCCAACCAAAGCTTTGGGATTCAAACCACTGCCTGTAACTAGTATAAAGGGGAGAGTTTTACCCTAAAAAGCAAGATAATTTCCAGAGAAAGCATCCTTTGTGAAGTTATGAGTAAAAAAAAAAAAAGTGTACAGCAGACGCTGGGAAGCATTTTTAAGCAATAAAAACTGCAAATGTGTATAAAACTCCAACCAAAGCTTTGGGATTCAAACCACTGCCTGTCAATAGTATGCAGGGGAGAGTTCTAATTTAAAAAGCAAGAGACTTTAATGGGAAAGCATCCTTCGTGAAGTTATGAGTCAAAACAAAAAAAGTGTACAGCAGGCGCTGGGAAGCATTTTTAAGCGATAAAAACTGCAAATGTGTGTAAAACTCACAAACCACAACCTGTAACTAGTATAAAGGGGAGAGTTTACCTCTAAAAAGCAAGAGAATTTACTGGGAAAGCATCGTTTGTGAAGTTGTGAGTCAAAATATAAAAAGTGTACAGCAGGCGCTGGGAAGCATTTTTAATCAATAAAAACTGCAAATGTGTGTAAAACTCCAACCAAAGCTTTGGGATTCAAACCACTGCCTGGAACTAGTATAAAGGGGAGAGTTTTTCTCTAAAAAGTAAGATCATTTACTGGGAAAGCATCTTTAGTGATGTTATGAGTTACAATAAAAAAAGTGTACAGCAGAGGGAGCTGGGAAGCATTTTTAAGCGATAAAAACTGCAAATGTGTGTAAAACTCAAACCAACGCTTTGGGATTCAAACCACTGCCTGGAACTCGTATAAAGGGGAGAGTTCTACTCTAAAAATCAAGAGAATTTACTGGGAAAGCATCCTTTGTGAAGTTATGAGTCAAAACAAAAAAAGTGTACAGCAGGCGCTGGGAGGCATTTTTAAGCGATAAAAACTGCAAATGTGTGTAAAACTCACAAACCAAAACCTGTAACTCGTCTAAAGGGGAGAGTTTTACTCTAAAAAGCAAGAGACTTTACTCGGAAAGCATCCTTTGTGAAGTTATGAGTGAAAATAAAAAAAGTGTAAAGAAGGCGCTGGAAAGCATTTTTAAGCAATAAAAACTGCAAACGTGTGTAAAACTCCAACCAAAGCTTTGGCATTCAAACCACTGCCTGTAACTAGTATAAAGGGGAGAGTTCAACTCGAAAAAGCAAGAGAATTTAATGGGAAAGCATCCTTTGTGAAGTTATGAGTCAAAATAAAAAAAAGTGTACAGCAGGCGCTGGGAGGCATTTTTAAGCGATAAAAACTGCAAATGTTTGTAAAACTCACAAACCACAACCTATAACTAGTATAAAGGGGAGAGTTTTACTCTCAAAAGCAAGACACTTTACTGGGAAAGCATCCTTTGTGAAGTTATGAGTGAAAATAAAAAAATGTGTACAGCAGGCGCTGGGAAGCATTTTTAAGCAATAAAAACTGCAAATGTGTGTAAAACTCCAACCAAATTTTTGGGATTCAAACCACTGCCTGTAATTAATGTAAAGGGGAGAGTTTTACTCGAAAAAGCAAGAGAATCTACTTGGAAAGCATCCTTTGTGAAGTTATGAGTCAAAATAAAAAATGTGTACAGCAGGCACTGGGAAGCATTTTTAAGCAACAAAAACTGCAAATGTGTGTAAAACCCCAACCAAAGCTTTGGGACTCAAACCACGGCCTGTAACTAGTATAAAGCGGAGTTTTACACTAAAAAGCAAGAGAATTTACTGGGACAGCATCCTTTGTGAAGTTATGAGTGAAAATAAAAAAAGTGTACAGCAGGCGCCGGGAAGCATTTTTAAGCAATAAAAACTGCAAATGTGTGTAAAACTCCAACCAAAGCTTTGGGATTCAAACCACTGCCTGTAACTCGTATGAAGGGGAGAGTTTTATTCTCAAAAGCAAGAGAATTTACTGGGAAAGCATCCTTTGTGAAGTTATGAGTTACAATAAAAAAAGTGTACAGCAGAGGGAGCTGGGAAGTATTTTTAAGCAATACAAACTGCAAATGTGTGTAAAACTCCAACCAAAGCTTTGGGATTCAAACCACCGCTTGTAACTAGTATAAAGGGGAAAGTTTTACTCTAAAAAGCAAGAGACTTTACGGGGAAATCATCCTTTGTGAAGTTATGAGTGAAAATAAAAAAAGTGTACAGCAGGCGCTGGGAAGCATTTTTAAGCAATAAAAACTGCAAATGTGTGTAAAACTCCAACCAAAGCTTTGGGATTCAAACCACTGCCTGTAACTAGTATAAAGGGGAGAGTTTTACTCTAAAAAGCAAGAGACTTTACGGGGAAATCATCCTTTGTGAAGTTATGAGTGAAAATAAAAAAAGTGTACAGCAGGCGCTGGGAAGCATTTTTAAGCAAAAAAAACTGCAAATTTTTGTAAAACTCCTACCAAAGCTTTGGGATTAAAACCACTGCCTGTAACTAGTATAATGGGGAGAGTTTTACTCTACAATGCAAGAGACTTTACTGGGAAAGCATCCTTTGTGAAGTTATTTGTTACAATAAAAACAAGTGTACAGCAGAGGGAGCTGGGAAGCATTTTGAAGCAATAAAAACAGCAAATGTATGTAAATATCTAACCAAAGCTTTGGGATTCAAACCACTGCCTGTAACTAGTATAAAGGGGAGAGTTTTACTCTTAAATACAAGAGAATTTACTTGGAAAGCATCATTTGTGAAGTTAAGAGTCAAAATAAACAAAGTGTACAGCAGGCGCTGGGGAGCATTTTTAAGTCATAAAAACAGCAAATGTGTGTAAAACTCCAACCAAAGCTTTGGGATTCAAACCACTGCCTGTAACTAGTATAAAGGGGAGAGTTTTACTCTAAAAAGCAAGAGAATTTACTGGGAAAGCATCCTTTGTGAAGTTATGAGTTACAATAAAAAAAAGTGTACATCAGAGGGAGCTGGGAAGCATTTTTAAGCAATAAAAACTGCAAATGTGTGTAAAACTCCAACCAAAGCTTTGGGATTCAAACCACTGCCTTTAACTAGTATAATGGGGAGAGTTTTACTCTAAAAAGCAAGAGAATGCACTCTGAAAGCATCCTTTGTGAAGTTATGAGTTTCAATAAAAAAAAGTGTACAGCAGAGGGAGCTGGGGAGCATTTTTAAGCAATAAAAACTGCAAATGTGTGTAAAACTCCAACCAAAGCTTTGGGATTCAAACCACTGCCTGTAACTAGTATAAAGGGGAGAGTTTTACTCTTAAATACAAGAGAATTTACTTGGAAAGCATCATTTGTGAAGTTAAGAGTCAAAATAAACAAAGTGTACAGCAGGCGCTGGGAAGCATTTTTAAGCAATAAAAACTGCAAATGTTTGTAAAAGTCCAACCAAAGCTTTGGGATTCAAACCACTGCCTGTGACTAGTATGAAGGGGAGAGTTTTATTCTCAAAAGCAAGAGAATTTACTGGGAAAGCATCTTTGTGAAGTTATGAGTTACAATAAAAAATGTGTAGAGCAGAGGGAGCTGGGGAGCATTTTTAAGTCATAAAAACAGCAAATGTGTGTAAAACTCCAACCAAAGCTTTGGGATTCAAACCACTGCCTGTAACTAGTATAAAGGGGAGAGTTTTACTCGAAAAATCAAGAGACTTTACTGGGAAAGCATCCTTTGTGAAGTTATAAGTGAAAATAAAAAAAGTGTACAGCAGGTGCTGGGAAGCATTTTTAAGCAATAAAAACTGCAAATGTTTGTAAAACTCGAACCAAAGCTTTGGGATTCAAACCACTGCCTGTGACTAGTATGAAGGGGAGAGTTTTATTCTCAAAAGCAAGAGAATTTACTGGGAAAGCATCCTTTGTGAAGTTATGAGTTACAATAAAAAAAGTGTACAGCAGAGGGAGCTGGGAAGCATTTTTAAGCAATAAAAACTGCAAATGTGTGTAAAACTCCAACCAAAGCTTTGGGATTCAAACCACTGCCTGTAACTAGTATAAAGGGGAGAGTGTTACTCAAAAAAGCAAGAGAATTTACTTGGAAAGCATCCTTTGTGAAGTTATGAGTCAAAATAAAAAAAGTGTACAGCAGGCGCTAGGAAGCATTTTTAAGCAATAAAAACAGCAAATGTGTGTAAAACTCCAACCAAAGCTTTGGGATTCACACCACTGCCTGTAACTAGTATAAAGGGGATAGTTTTACTCAAAAAAGCAAGAGAATTTACTGGGAAAGCATCTTTGTGAAGTTATGAGTTACAAAAAAAAAGTGTACAGCAGAGGGAGCTGGGGAGCATTTTTAAGTCATAAAAACAGCAAATGTGTGTAAAACTCCAACCAAAGCTTTGGGATTCAAACCACTGCTTGTAACTCGGATAAAGGGGAGAGTTCAACTCGAAAAGGCAAGAGAATTTACTGGGAAAGCATCCTTTGTGAAGTTATGAGTTAAAATAAAAAAAGTGTACAGCAGGTGCTGGGAAGCATTTTTAAGCAATAAAAACTGCAGATGTGTGTAAAACTCCAACCAAAGCTTTGGGATTCAAACCACTGCCTGTAACTAGTATAAAGGGGAGAGTTTTACTCTAAAATGCAAGAGAATTTACTTGGAAAGCATCCTTTGTGAAGTTATGAGTCAAAATGAAAAAGTTTCAGCAATAAAAACTGCAAATGTTTGTAAAACTCCAACCAAAGCTTTGGGATTCAAATCACAACCTGCAACTAGTATAAAGGGGAGAGTTTTACTATAAAAAGCAAGAGAATTTACTGGGAAAGCATCCTTTTTGAAGTTATGAGTCAAAATAAAAAAAGTTTCCAAAGTCGCTGGGAAGCATTTTTAAGCAAAAAAAATTGCAAATGTTTGTAAAATTCCAACCAAAGCTTTGGGATTCAAACCAGTGTCTGTAACTAGTATAAAGGGGAGAGTTTTATGATAAAAAGCAAGATAATTTAATGGGAAAGCATCCTTTGTGAAGTTATGAATCAAAATAAAAAAAGTGTACAGCAGGCGCTGGGAAGCATTTTTAAGCGATAAAAACTGCAAATGTGTGTAAAACTCAAACCAAAGCTTTGGGATTCAAATCACAACCTGCAACTAGTATAAAGGGGAGAGTTTTACTCTAAAAAGCAAGCGAATTTATTGGGAAAGCATCCTTTGTGAAGTTCTGAGTCAAAATGTAAAAAGTGTACAGCAGAGGGAGATGGGAAGCATTTTTCAGCAATAAAAACTGCAAATGTGTGTAAAACTCAAACCAAAGCTTTGGGATGCAAACCACTGCCTGTAAATAGTATAAAGGGGAAAGTTCTACTCTAAAAATCAAGAGAATTTAGTGGGAAAGCATCCTTTGTGAAGTAATGAGTCAAAATAAAAAAAGTGTACAGCAGGCGCTGGGAAGCATTTTTAAGCTATAAAAACTGCAAATGTGTGTAAAACTCCAACTAAAGCTTTGGGATTCAAACCACAACCTGTAACTAGTATAAAGGGGATAGTTTTATTCTAAAAATCAAAATAATTTACTGGGAAAGCATCCTTTGTGAAGTTATGAGTCAAAATAAAAAAAAAGTGTACAGCAGAGGGAGCTGGGAAGCATTTTTAAGCAATAAAAACTGCAAATATGTGTAAAACTCCAACCAAAGCTTTGGGATTCAAACCACTGCCTGTAACTTGTATAACGGGGAGAGTTATACTCCAAAAAAAAAGAGACTTTAGTGGGAAAGAATCCTTTGTGAAGTTATGAGTCAAAATTTAAAAAAAGTGTACAGCAGGCGCTGGGAAGCATTTTTAAGCAATAAAAACAGCAAATGTGTGTAAGATTCCAACCAAAGCTTTGGGATTCAAACCAGTGCCTGTAACTAGTATAAAGGGGAGAGTTTTACTCTAAAATGCAAGAGAATTTACTTGGAAAGCATCCATTGTGAAGTTATGAGTCAAAATGAAAACGTTTCGGCAATAAAAACTGCAAATGTTTGTAAAACTCCAACCAAAGCTTTGGGATTCAAACCACTGCCTGTAACGAGTATAAAGGGGATAGTTTTACTCAAAAAGGCAAGAGAATTTACTGGGAAAGCATCCTTTGTGAATTTAAAAGTGAAAATAAAAAAAGTGTACAGCAGGCGCTGCGAAGCATTTTTAAGCAATAAAAACAGCAAATGTGTGTCAAACTCCAACCAAAGCTTTGGGATTCAAACCAGTGCCTGTAACTAGTATAAAGGGGAGAGTTCTACTCGAAAAGGCAAGAGAATTTACTGGGAAAGCATCCTTTGTGAAGTTATGAGTTAAAATAAAAAAAGTGTACAGCAGGTGCTGGGAAGCATTTTTAAGCAATAGAAACTGCAGATGTGTGTAAAACTCCAACCAAAGCTTTGGGATTCAAACCACTGCCCTATAACTAGTATCAAGGGGAGCGTTTTACTCTAAAAAGCAAGAGAATTTACTGGGAAAGCATCCTTTGGGAAGTTATGAGTCAAAATAAAAAGAGTGTACAGCAGGTGCTGGGAAGCATTTTTAAGCAAAAACAACTGCAAATGTTTGTAAAACTCCAACCAAAGCTTTGTTTTTCAAACCACTGCCTGTAAATAGTATAAAGGGGAGAGTTTTACTCTAAAATGCAAGAGAATTTACTGGGAAAGCATCCTTTGTGAAGTTATGAGTTACAATAAAAAAAAGTGTACAGCAGAGGGAGCTGGGAAGCATTTTTAAGCAATAAAAACAGCAAATGTGTGTAAAACGCCAACCAAAGCTTTGGGATTCAAACCACTGCCTGTAACTAGTATAAAGGGGAGAGTTTTACTCTAAAAAGCAAGAGAATTTACTGGGAAAGCATCCTTTGGGAAGTTATGAGTCAAAATAAAAAGAGTGTACAGCAGGCGCTGGGAAGCATTTTTCAGCAATAAAAACTGCAAATGTGTGTAAAACTCCAACCAAAGCTTTGGGATTCAAACCACTGCCTGTAACTAGTATAACGTGGAGAGTTTTACTCTAAAATGCAAGAAAATGTACTTGGAAAGCCTCCTTTGTGAAGTTATGAGTCAAAATAAAAAAAGTGTACAGCAGGCGCTGGGAAGGATTTTTCAGCAATAAAAACTGCAAATGCTTGTAAAACTCCAACCAAAGCTTTGGGATTCAAACCACTGCCTGTAACTAGTATAACGGGGAGAGTTCTACTCTAAAAAGCAAGAGACTTTACTGGGAAATCATCCTTTGTGAAGTTATGAGTGAAAATAAAAAAAGTGTACAGCAGGCGCCGGGAAGCATTTTTAAGCAATAAAAACTGCAAATGTGTGTAAAACTCCAACCAAAGCTTTGGGATTCAAACCACTTCCTATAACTAGTATAAAGGGCAGAGTTTTACTCGAAAAAGCAAGATAATTTACTGGGAAAGCATCCTTTGTGAAGTTATGAGTCAAAATAAAAAAAGTGTACAGCAGGTGCTGGGAAGCATTTTTAAGCAAAAACAACTGCAAATGTTTGTAAAACTCCAACCAAAGCTTTGTTTTTCAAACCACTGCCTGTAAATAGTATAAAGGGGAGAGTTTTACTCTAAAATGCAAGAGAATTTACTGGGAAAGCATCCTTTGTGAAGTTATGAGTTACAATAAAAAAAAGTGTACAGCAGAGGGAGCTGGGAAGCATTTTTAAGCAATAAAAACAGCAAATGTGTGTAAAACGCCAACCAAAGCTTTGGGATTCAAACCACTGCCTGTAACTAGTATAAAGGGGAGAGTTTTACTCTAAAAAGCAAGAGAATTTACTGGGAAAGCATCCTTTGTGAAGTTATGAGTTACAATAAAAAAAAGTGTACAGCAGAGGGAGCTGGGAAGCATTTTTAAGCAATAAAAACTGCAAATGTGTGTAAAACTCCAACCAAAGCTTTGGGATTCAAACCACTGCCTTTAACTAGTATAATGGGGAGAGTTTTACTCTAAAAAGCAAGAGAATGTACTCTGAAAGCATCCTTTGTGAAGTTATGAGTTTCAATAAAAAAAAGTGTACAGCAGAGGGAGCTGGGGAGCATTTTTAAGCAATAAAAACTGCAAATGTGTGTAAAACTCCAACCAAAGCTTTGGGATTCAAACCACTGCCTGTAACTAGTATAAAGGGGAGAGTTTTACTCTTAAATACAAGAGAATTTACTTGGAAAGCATCATTTGTGAAGTTATGAGTTAAAATAAAAAAAGTGTACAGCAGGTGCTGGGAAGCATTTTTAAGCAATAAAAACAGCAAATGTGTGTCAAACTCCAACCATAGCTTTGGGATTTAAACCACTGCCTGTAACTAGTATAAAGGGGAGAGTTTTACTCTAAAATGCAAGAGAATTTACTTGGAAAGCATCCTTTGTGAAGTTATGAGTCAAAATGAAAAAGTTTCAGCAATAAAAACTGCAAATGTTTGTAAAACTCCAACCAAAGCTTTGGGATTCAAACCACTGCCTGTAACTAGTATAAAGGGGAGAGTTTTACTCAAAAAAGCAAGATAATTTACTGGGAAAGCATCTTTGTGAAGTTATGAGTTACAATAAAAAATGTGTAGAGCAGAGGGAGCTGGGGAGCATTTTTAAGTCATAAAAACAGCAAATATGTGTAAAACTCCAACCAAAGCTTTGGGATTCAAACCACTGCCTGTAACTAGTATAAAGGGGAGAGTTTTACTCGAAAAATCAAGAGACTTTACTGGGAAAGCATCCTTTGTGAAGTTATAAGTGAAAATAAAAAAAGTGTACAGCAGGTGCTGGGAAGCATTTTTAAGCAATAAAAACTGCAAATGTTTGTAAAACTCGAACCAAAGCTTTGGGATTCAAACCACTGCCTGTGACTAGTATGAAGGGGAGAGTTTTATTCTCAAAAGCAAGAGAATTTACTGGGAAAGCATCCTTTGTGAAGTTATGAGTTACAATAAAAAAAGTGTACAGCAGAGGGAGCTGGGAAGCATTTTTAAGCAATAAAAACTGCAAATGTGTGTAAAACTCCAACCAAAGCTTTGGGATGCAAACCACTGCCTGTAACTAGTATAAAGGGGAGAGTGTTACTCAAAAAAGCAAGATAATTTACTTGGAAAGCATCCTTTGTGAAGTTATGAGTCAAAATAAAAAAAGTGTACAGCAGGCGCTGGGAAGCATTTTTAAGCAATAAAAACAGCAAATGTGTGTAAAACTCCAACCAAAGCTTTGGGATTCACACCACTGCCTGTAACTAGTATAAAGGGGATAGTTTTACTCAAAAAAGCAAGAGAATTTACTGGGAAAGCATCTTTGTGAAGTTATCAGTTACAATAAAAAAAGTGTACAGCAGAGGGAGCTGGGGAGCATTTTTAAGTCATAAAAACAGCAAAAGTGTGTAAAACTCCAACCAAAGCTTTGGGATTCAAACCACTGCTTGTAACTCGGATAAAGGGGAGAGTTCAACTCGAAAAGGCAAGAGAATTTACTGGGAAAGCATCCTTTGTGAAGTTATGAGTTAAAATAAAAAAAGTGTACAGCAGTTGCTGGGAAGCATTTTTAAGCAATAAAAACTGCAGATGTGTGTAAAACTCCAACCAAAGCTTTGGGATTCAAACCACTGCCTGTAACTAGTATAAAGGGGAGAGTTTTACTCTAAAATGCAAGAGAATTTACTTGGAAAGCATCCTTTGTGAAGTTATGAGTCAAAATGAAAAAGTTTCAGCAATAAAAACTGCAAATGTTTGTAAAACTCCAACCAAAGCTTTGGGATTCAAACCACTGCCTGTAACTAGTATACAGGGGTGAGTTTTACTCTAAAATGCAAGAGAATTTAATTGGAAAGCATCCTTTGTGAAGTTATGAGTCAAAATAAAAAAATTGTACAGCATGCGCTGGGAAGCATTTTTAAGCAATAAAAACAGCAAATGTGTGTAAAACTCCAACCAAAGCTTTGGGAATCAAACCACTCCATGTAACCAGTATCAAGGGGAGAGTTCTACGCTAAAAAGCAAGATACTTTACTGGGAAAGCATCCTTTGTGAATTTATAAGTGAAAATAAAAAAAGTGTACAGCAGGCGCTGGGAAGCATTTTTAAGCGATAAAAACTGCAAATGTGTGTAAAACTCCAACCAAAGCTTTGGGATTCAAACCACTGCCTGTAACTAGGATAACGGGGACAGTTTTACTCCAAAAAAACAAGAGACTTTCCTGGGAAAGCATCCTTTTTGAAGTTATTAGTCAAAATAAAAAACCGTGTACAGCAGGCGCTGGGAAGCATTTTTCAGCAATAAAAACAACACATGTGTGTAAAACTCCAACCAAAGCTTTGGGATTCAAACCACTGCCTGTAACTAGTATAACGGGGAGAGTTATACTCTAAAAAACAAGAGACTTTACTGGGAAAGCATCCTTTGTGAAGTTATGAGTTACAATAAAAAAAAGTGTACAGCAGAGGGAGCTGGGAAGCATTTTTAAGCAATAAAAACTGCAAATGTGTGTAAAACTCCAACCAAAGCTTTGGGATTCAAACCACTGCCTGTAACTAGGATAACGGGGAGAGTTATACTCCAAAAAAAAAAAAAGACTTTCCTGGGAAAGCATCCTTTTTGAAGTTATTATTCAAAATAAAAAAAAGTGTACAGCAGGCGCTGGGAAGCATTTTTAAGCAATAAAAACAACAAATGTGTGTAAAACTCCAACCAAAGCTTTGGGATTCAAACCAATGCCTGTAACTAGTATAAAGGGGAGAGTTCTCTTCGAAAAAGCAAGAGAATTTACTGGGAAAGCATCCTTTGTGAAGTTATCAGTGAAAATAAAAAAAGTGTACAGCAGGCGCTGGGAAGCATTTCTCAGCAATAAAAACTGCAAATGTGTGTAAAACATCAACCAAAGCTTTGGGATTCAAACCACTGTCTGTAACTAGTATTACGGGGAGAGTTATACTATAAAAAACAAGAGACTTTACTGGGAAAGCATCCTTTGTGAAGTTATGAGTCAAAATAAATAAAATTCTACAGCAGGCGCTGGGAAGCATTTTTAAGTCATAAAAACAGCAAATGTGTGTAAAACTCCAACCAAAGCTTTGGGATTCAAACCACTCCCTGTAACTAGTATCAAGGGGAGAGTTCTCCTCTAAAAAGCAAGAAACTTTACTGGGAAAGCATCCTTTGTGAATTTACAAGTGAAAATAAAAAAAGTGTACAGCAGGCGCTGGGAAGCATTTTTAAGCAATAAAAACAGCAAATGTGTGTAAAACTCCAACCAAAGCTTTGGGATTCAAACCACTGCCTGTAACTAGTATCAAGGGGAGAATTCTACTCTAAAAAGCAAGATAATTTACTGGGAAAGCATCCTTTGTGAAGTTATGAATTACAATAACAAAAGTGAACAGCAGAGGGTGCTGGGGAGAATTTTTAAGTCATAAAAACAGCAAATGTGTGTAAAATTCCAACCAAAGCTTTGGGATTCAAACCACTGCCTCTAACGAGTATCAAGGGGAGAGTTCTACTCTAAAAAGCAAGAGAATTTACTGGGAAAGCATCCTTTGTGAATTTATAAGTGAAAATAAAAAAAGTGTACAGCAGGCGCTGGGAACCATTTTTAAGCAATAAAAACAGCAAATGTGTGTAAAACTCCAACCAAAGCTTTGGGATTCAAACCACTCCCTGTAACTAGTAGCAAGGGGAGAGTTCTACTCTAAAAAGCAAGAGACTTTACTGGGAAAGCATCCTTTGTGAATTTATAAGTGAAAATAAAAAAAGTGTACAGCAGGCGCTGGGAACCATTTTTAAGCAATAAAAACAGCAAATGTGTGTAAAACTCCAACCAAAGCTTTGGGATTCAAACCACTGCCTGTAACTAGTATCAAGGGGAGAGGTCTACTCTAAAAAGCAAGATAATTTACTGGGGAAGCATCCTTTGTGAAGTTTTGAGTCAAAATAAACAAAGTGTACAGCAGGCGCTGGGAAGCATTTTTAATCAATAAAAACTGCAAATGTTTGTAAAAGTCCAACCAAAGCTTCGGGATTCAAACCACTGCATGTAACTAGTATAAAGGGGAGGGTTTTACTCTAAAAAGCAAGATAATTTACTGGGAAAGCATCCTTTGTGAAGTTATGAGTTACAATAAAAAAAAGTGTACAGCAGGTGCTGGGAAGCATTTTTCAGCAATAAAAACTGCAAATGTGTGTAAAACTCCAACCAAAGCTTTGGGATTCAAACCACTGCCTGTAACTAGTATAAAGGGGAGAGTTTTACTCTGATAAAGCAAAAGAATTTGCTTGGAAAGCTTCCTTTGTGAAGTCATGAGTCAAAATAAAATAAGTGGACAGCAGGTGCTGGGAAGCATTTTTAAGCAATAAAAACAGCAAATGTGTGTAAAAATCTAACCAAAGCTTTGGGATTCAAACCACTGCCTGTAACTCGGATAAAGGGGAGAGTTTTACTCGAAAAAGCAAGAGAATTTATTGGGAAAGCATTCTTTGTGAAGTTAGGAGTTAGAATAAAAAAAGTGTACAGCAGAGGGAGCTGGGAAGCATTTTTAAGCAATAAAAACAGCAAATGTTTTTAAAACTCCAACCAAAGCTTCGGGATTCAAACCACTGCCTGTAACTAGTGTAAAGGGGAGAATTTTACTCTAAAATGGAAGAGAATTTACTTGGAAAGCATCCTTTGTGAAGTTATGAGTCAAAATAAAAAAAGTCTACAGCAGGCGCTGTGAAGCATTTTTAAGCAATGAAAACTGCAAATGTTTGTAAAACTCCTACCAAAGCTTTGGGATTCAAACCACTGCCAGTAACTCGGTTAAAGGGGAGAGTTTTACTCTAAAAATCAAGAGAATTCACTTGGAAAGCATCATTTGTGAAGTTATGAGTCAAAATAAAGAAAGTGGACAGCAGAGTGAGCTGTGGAAGCAATTTTAAGCAATAAAAACTGCAAATGTGTGGAAAACTCAAACCAAAGCTTTGGGATTCAAACCACTGCCTGTAACTAGTATAACGGGGAGAGTTCTACTCTAAAAAGCAAGAGACTTTACTGGGAAATCATCCTTTGTGAAGTTATGAGTGAAAATAAAAAAAGTGTACAGCAGGCGCCGGGAAGCATTTTTAAGCAATAAAAACTGCAAATGTGTGTAAAACTCCAACCAAAGCTTTGGGATTCAAACCACGGCATGTAACTAGTATAAAGGGGAGGGTTTTACTCTAAAATGCAAGAGAATTTACTTGGAAATCATCCTTTGGGAAGTTATGAGTCAAAATAAAAAGAGTCTACAGCAGGCGCTGGGAAGCATTTTTCAGCAATAAAAACTGCAAATGTGTGTAAAACTCCAACCAAAGCTTTGGGATTCAAACCACTGCCTGTAACTAGTATAAAGGGGAGAGTTTTACTCTGAAAAGCAAGAGTATTTACTGGGAAAGCATCCTTTGTGAAGTTATGAGTGAAAATAAAAAAAGTGTACAGCAGGCGCTGGGAAGCATATTTCAGCAATAAAAACAGCAAATGTGTGTAAAACTCCAACCAAAGCTTTGGGATTCAAACCACTGCCTGTAACTGTATAAAGGGGAGAGTTTTACTCTAAAATGCAAGAGACTTTCCTGGGAAAGCATCCTTTGTGAAGTTATGAGACAAAATAAAAAAAAGTGTACAGCAGGCGCTGGGAAGCATTTTTAAGCGATAAAAAATGCAAATATGTGTAAAACTCACAAACCACAACCTGTAACAAGGATAAAGGGGAGAGTTTTACTCTAAAAAGCAAGAGAATTTACTTGGAAAGCATCCTTTGTGAAGTTATGAGTCAAAATGAAAACGTTTCAGCAATAAACACTGCAAATGTTTGTAAAACTCCAACCAAAGCTTTGGGATTCAAACCACTGCCTGTAACTAGAATAAAGGGGAGAGTTTCATTCTAAAAAGCAAGGAAATTTACTGGGAAACAATCCTTTGTGAAGTTATGAGTTTCAATAAAAAAAGTGTACAGCAGAGGGAGCTGAGAAGCATTTTTAAGCAATAAAAACAGCAAATGTGTGTAAAATTCCAAACAAAGCTTTGGGATTCAAACCACTGCCTGTAACTAGTATAAAAGGGAGAGTTTTACTCTAAAATGCAAGAGAATTTACTTGGAAAGCATCCTTTGTGAAGTTATGAGTCAAAATGAAAAAGTTTCAGAAATAAACCTGCAAAAGTTTGTAAAATTCCAACCAAAGCTTTGGGATTCAAACCACTGCCTGTAACTAGTATAAATGGGAGAGTTTCACTCTAAAAAGCAAGAGAATGTACTGGGAAAGCGTCCTTTGTGAAGTTTTGAGTCAAAATAAAAAAAGTGTACAGCAGGCGTTGGGAACCATTTTTAAGCAATAAAAACTGCAAATGTTTGTAAAACTCCAACCAAAGCTTTGGGATTCAAACCACTGCCTGTAACTAGTATAAAGGGGAGAGTTTTACTCTAAAAAGCAAGATAATTTACTGGGAAAGCATCCTTTGTGAAGTTATGAGTTACAATAAAAAAAAGTGTACAGCAGAGGGAGCTGGGAAGCATTTTTAAGCAATAAAAACTGCAAATGTGTGTAAAACTCCAACCAAAGCTTTGGGATTCAAACCACTGCCTTTAACTAGTATAAAGGGGAGAGTTTTACTCTTAAATGCAAGAGAATTTACTTGGAAAGCATCCTTTGTGAAGTTATGAGTCAAAATGAACACGTTTCAGCAATAAACACTGCAAATTTTTGTAAAACTCCAACCAAAGCTTTGGGATTCAAACCACTGCCTGTAACTAGAATAAAGGGGAGAGTTTTATTCTAAAAAGCAAGGAAATTTACTGGGAAACAATCCTTTGTGAAGTTATGAGTTACAATAAAAAAAGTGTACAGCAGAGGGAGCTGGGAAGCATTTTTAAGCAATAAAAACGGCAAATGTTTGTAAAACTCTAACCAAAGCTTTGGGATTCAAACCACTGCCTGTAACTAGTATAAAGGGGAGAGTTTTACTCTAAAAAGCAAGAGAATTTACTGGGAAAGCATCCTTTGTGAAGTTATGAGTTTCAATAAAAAAAGTGTACAGCAGAGGGAGCTGAGAAGCATTTTTAAGCAATAAAAACAGCAAATGTGTGTAAAATTCCAACCAAAGCTTTGGGATTCAAACCACTGCCTGTAACTAGTATAAAAGGGAGAGTTTTACTCTAAAATGCAAGAGAATTTACTTGGAAAGCATCCTTTGTGAAGTTATGAGTCAAAATGAAAAAGTTTCAGAAATAAACCTGCAAAAGTTTGTAAAACTCCAACCAAAGCTTTGGGATTCAAACCACTGCCTGTAACTAGTATAAATGGGAGAGTTTCACTCTAAAAAGCAAGAGAATGTACTGGGAAAGCATCCTTTGTGAAGTTTTGAGTCAAAATAAAAAAAGTGTACAGCAGGCGTTGGGAACCATTTTTAAGCAATAAAAACTGCAAATGTTTGTAAAACTCTAACCAAAGCTTTGGGATTCAAACCACTGCCTGTAACTAGTATAAAGGGGAGAGTTTTACTCTAAAAAGCAAGATAATTTACTGGGAAAGCATCCTTTGTGAAGTTATGAGTTACAATAAAAAAAAGTGTACAGCAGAGGGAGCTGGGAAGCATTTTTAAGCAATAAAAACTGCAAATGTGTGTAAAACTCCAACCAAAGCTTTGGGATTCAAACCACTGCCTTTAACTAGTATAAAGGGGAGAGTTTTACTCTAAAAAGCAAGAGAATGTACTCTGAAAGCATCCTTTGTGAAGTTATGAGTTTCAATAAAAAAAAGTGTACAGCAGAGGGAGCTGGGGAGCATTTTTAAGCAATAAAAACTGCAAATGTGTGTAAAACTCCAACCAAAGCTTTGGGATTCAAACCACTGCCTGTAACTAGTATAAAGGGGAGAGTTTTACTCTTAAATACAAGAGAATCTACTTGGAAAGCATCATTTGTGAAGTTAAGAGTCAAAATAAACAAAGTGTACAGCAGGCGCTGGGAAGCATTTTTAAGCAATAAAACTTCAATGTTTGTAAAAGTCCAACCAAAGCTTTGGGATTCAAACCACTGCCTGTAACTAGTATAAAGGGGAGAGTTCTACTCTGAAAAGCAAGAGTATTTACTGGGAAAGCATCCTTTGTGAAGTTATGAGTGAAAATAAAAAAAGTGTACAGCAGGCGCTGGGAAGCATATTTCAGCAATAAAAACAGCAAATGTGTGTAAAACTCCAACCAAAGCTTTGGGATTCAAACCACTGCCTGTAACTGTATAAAGGGGAGAGTTTTACTCTAAAATGCAAGAGACTTTCCTGGGAAAGCATCCTTTGTGAAGTTATGAGACAAAATAAAAAAAAGTGTACAGCAGGCGCTGGGAAGCATTTTTAAGCGATAAAAAATGCAAATATGTGTAAAACTCACAAACCACAACCTGTAACAAGGATAAAGGGGAGAGTTTTACTCTAAAAAGCAAGATAATTTACTGGGAAAGCATCCTTTGTGAAGTTATGAGTTACAATAAAAAAGTGTACAGCAGAGGGAGCTCGGAAGCCTTTTTAAGCAATAAAAACTGCAAATGTGTGTAAAACTCATACCAAAGCTTTAGGATTCAAACCACTGCCTGTAACTAGTATAAAGGTTGAGAGTTCTCCTCGAAGAAGCAAGAGAATTTACTGGGAAAGCATCCTTTGTGAAGTTATGAGTCAAAATAAAAAAAGTGTACAGCAGGGGCTGAGAAGCATTTTTAAGCGATAAAAACTGCAAATGTGTGTAAAACTCCAACCAAAGCTTTGGGATTCAAACCACTGCCTGTAACTAATATAAAGGGGAGAGTTTTACTCTTAAATGCAAGAGAATTTACTTGGAAAGCATCCTTTGTGAAGTTATGAGTCAAAATGAAAACGTTTCAGCAATAAACACTGCAAATGTTTGTAAAACTCCAACCAAAGCTTTGGGATTCAAACCACTGCCTGTAACTAGAATAAAGGGGAGAGTTTTATTCTAAAAAGCAAGGAAATTTACTGGGAAACAATCCTTTGTGAAGTTATGAGTTACAATAAAAAAAGTGTACAGCAGAGGGAGCTGAGAAGCATTTTTAAGCAATAAAAACAGCAAATGTGTGTAAAACTCCAACCAAAGCTTTGGGATTCAAATCACTGCCTGTAACTAGTATAAAGGGGAGAGTTTTACTCAAAAAAGCAAGAGAATTTACTGGGAAAGCATCATTTGTGAAGTTAAGAGTCAAAATAAACAAAGTGTACAGCAGGCGCTGGGAAGCATTTTTAAGCAATATAAACTGCAAATGTTTGTAAAAGTCCAACCAAAGCTTTGGGATTCAAACCACTGCCTGTAACTAGTATAAAGGGGAGAGTTCTACTCGAAAAGGCAAGAGAATTTACTGGGAACGCATCCTTTGTGAAGTTATGAGTTAAAATAAAAAAAGTGTACAGCAGGTGCTGGGAAGCATTTTTAAGCAATAAAAACAGCAAATGTGTGTCAAACTCCAACCATAGCTTTGGGATTTAAACCACAGCCTGTAACTAGTATAAAGGAGAGAGTTTTACTCTAAAATGCAAGAGAATTTACTTGGAAAGCATCCTTTGTGAAGTTATGAGTCAAAATGAAAAAGTTTCAGCAATAAAAACTGCAAATGTTTGTAAAACTCCAACCAAAGCTTTGGGATTCAAACCACTGCCTGTAACTAGTATAAAGGGGAGAGTTTTACTCAAAAAAGCAAGAGAATTTACTGGGAAAGCATCTTTGTGAAGTTATGAGTTACAATAAAAAATGTGTAGAGCAGAGGGAGCTGGGGAGCATTTTTAAGTCATAAAAACAGCAAATGTGTGTAAAACTCCAACCAAAGCTTTGGGATTCAAACCACTGCCTGTAACTAGTATAAAGGGGAGAGTTTTACTCGAAAAATCAAGAGACTTTACTGGGAAAGCATCCTTTGAGAAGTTATAAGTGAAAATAAAAAAAGTGTACAGCAGGTGCTGGGAAGCATTTTTAAGCAATAAAAACTGCAAATGTTTGTAAAACTCGAACCAAAGCTTTGGGATTCAAACCACTGCCTGTGACTAGTATGAAGGGGAGAGTTTTATTCTCAAAAGCAAGAGAATTTACTGGGAAAGCATCCTTTGTGAAGTTATGAGTTACAATAAAAAAAGTGTACAGCAGAGGGAGCTGGGAAGCATTTTTAAGCAATAAAAACTGCAAATGTGTGTAAAACTCCAACCAAAGCTTTGGGATTCAAACCACTGCCTGTAACTAGTATAAAGGGGAGAGTGTTACTCAAAAAAGCAAGAGAATTTACTTGGAAAGCATCCTTTGTGAAGTTATGAGTCAAAATAAAAAAAGTGTACAGCAGGCGCTGGGAAGCATTTTTAAGCAATAAAAACAGCAAATGTGTGTAAAACTCCAACCAAAGCTTTGGGATTCACACCACTGCCTGTAACTAGTATAAAGGGGATAGTTTTACTCAAAAAAGCAAGAGAATTTACTGGGAAAGCATCTTTGTGAAGTAATGAGTTACAATAAAAAAAAGTGTACAGCAGAGGGAGCTGGGGAGCATTTTTAAGTCATAAAAACAGCAAATGTGTGTAAAACTCCAACCAAAGCTTTGGGATTCAAACCACTGCTTGTAACTCGGATAAAGGGGAGAGTTCAACTCGAAAAGGCAAGAGAATTTACTGGGAAAGCATCCTTTGTGAAGTTATGAGTTAAAATAAAAAAAGTGTACAGCAGGTGCTGGGAAGCATTTTTAAGCAATAAAAACTGCAGATGTGTGTAAAACTCCAACCAAAGCTTTGGGATTCAAACCACTGCCTGTAACTAGTATAAAGGGGAAAGTTTTACTCTAAAATGCAAGAGAATTTACTTGGAAAGCATCCTTTGTGAAGTTATGAGTCAAAATGAAAAAGTTTCAGCAATAAAAACTGCAAATGTTTGTAAAACTCCAACCAAAGCTTTGGGATTCAAACCACTGCCTGTAACTAGTATACAGGGGTGAGTTTTACTCTAAAATGCAAAAGAATTTAATTGGAAAGCATCCTTTGTGAAGTTATGAGTCAAAATAAAAAAATTGTACAGCATGCGCTGGGAAGCATTTTTAAGCAATAAAAACTGCAAATGTGTGTAAAACCCCAACCAAAGCTTTGGGATTCAAACCACTGCCTGTAACTAGGATAACGGGGAGAGTTTTACTCCAAAAACACAAGAGACTTTCCTGGGAAAGCATCCTTTTTGAAGTTATTAGTCAAAATAAAAAACCGTGTACAGCAGGCGCTGGGAAGCATTTTTCAGCAATAAAAACAACACATGTGTGTAAAACTCCAACCAAAGCTTTGGGATTCAAACCACTGCCTGTAACTAGTATAACGGGGAGAGTTATACTCTAAAAAACAAGAGACTTTACTGGGAAAGCATCCTTTGTGAAGTTATGAGTTACAATAAAAAAAAGTGTACAGCAGAGGGAGCTGGGAAGCATTTTTAAGCAAAAAAAACTGCAAATGTGTGTAAAACTCCAACCAAAGCTTTGGGATTCAAACCACTGCCTGTAACTAGGATAACGGGGAGAGTTATACTCCAAAAAAAAAAAAGACTTTCCTGGGAAAGCATCCTTTTTGAAGTTATTATTCAAAATAAAAAAAAGTGTACAGCAGGCGCTGGGAAGCATTTTTAAGCAATAAAAACAACAAATGTGTGTAAAACTCCAACCAAAGCTTTGGGATTCAAACCAATGCCTGTAACTAGTATAAAGGGGAGAGTTCTCTTCGAAAAAGCAAGAGAATTTACTGGGAAAGCATCCTTTGTGAAGTTATCACTGAAAATAAAAAAAGTGTACAGCAGGCGCTGGGAAGCATTTCTCAGCAATAAAAACTGCAAATGTGTGTAAAACATCAACCAAAGCTTTGGGATTCAAACCACTGTCTGTAACTAGTATTACGGGGAGAGTTCTCTTCGAAAAAGCAAGAGACTTTACTGGGAAAGTATCCTTTGTGAAGTTATGAGTCAAAATAAATAAAATTCTACAGCAGGCGCTGGGAAGCATTTTTAAGTCATAAAAACAGCAAATGTGTGTAAAATTCCAACCAAAGCTTTGGGATTCAAACCACTGCCTCTAACGAGTATCAAGGGGAGAGTTCTACTCTAAAAAGCAAGAGAATTTACTGGGAAAGCATCCTTTGTGAATTTATAAGTGAAAGTAAAAAAAGTGTACAGCAGGCGCTGGGAAGCATATTTAAGCAATAAAAACTGCAAATGTTTGTAAAACTCGAACCAAAGCTTTGGGATTCAAACCACTGCCTGTGACTAGTATGAAGGGGAGAGTTTTATTCTCAAAAGCAAGAGAATTTACTGGGAAAGCATCCTTTGTGAAGTTATGAGTTACAATAAAAAAAGTGTACAGCAGAGGGAGCTGGGAAGCATTTTTAAGTCATAAAAACAGCAAATGTGTGTAAAACTCCAACCAAAGCTTTGGGATTCAAACCACTGCTTGTAACTCGGATAAAGGGGAGAGTTCAACTCGAAAAGGCAAGTGAATTTACTGGGAAAGCATCCTTTGAGAAGTTATGAGTTAAAATAAAAAAAGTGTACAGCAGGTGCTGGGAAGCATTTTTAAGCAATAAAAACTGCAAATGTTTGTAAAACTCGAACCAAAGCTTTGGGATTCAAACCACTGCCTGTGACTAGTATGAAGGGGAGAGTTTTATTCTCAAAAGCAAGAGAATTTACTGGGAAAGCATCCTTTGTGAAGTTATGAGTTACAATAAAAAAAGTGTACAGCAGAGGGAGCTGGGAAGCATTTTTAAGCAATAAAAACTGCAAATGTGTGTAAAACTCCAACCAAAGCTTTGGGATTCAAACCACTGCCTGTAACTAGTATAAAGGGGAGAGTGTTACTCAAAAAAGCAAGAGAATTTACTTGGAAAGCATCCTTTGTGAATTTACAAGTGAAAATAAAAAAAGTGTACAGCAGGCGCTGGGAAGCATTTTTAAGCAATAAAAACAGCAAATGTGTGTAAAACTCCAACCAAAGCTTTGGGATTCAAACCACTGCCTGTAACTAGTATCAAGGGGAGAGGTCTACTCTAAAAAGCAAGAGAATTTACTGGGGAAGCATCCTTTGTGAAGTTTTGAGTCAAAATAAAAAAAGTGTACAGCAGGCGCTGGGAAGCATTTTCAAGCAATAGAAACTGCAAATGTTTGTAAAACTCCAACCAAAGCTTTGGGATTCAAACCACTGCCTGTAACTAGTATACAGGGGTGAGTTTTACTCTAAAATGCAAGAGAATTTAATTGGAAAGCATCCTTTGTGAAGTTATGAGTCAAAATAAAAAAATTGTACAGCATGCGCTGGGAAGCATTTTTAAGCAATAAAAACAGCAAATGTGTGTAAAACTCCAACCAAAGCTTTGGGAATCAAACCACTCCCTGTAACTAGTATCAAGGGGAGAGTTCTACGCTAAAAAGCAAGATACTTTACTGGGAAAGCATCCTTTGTGAATTTATAAGTGAAAATAAAAAAAGTGTACAGCAGGCGCTGGGAAGCATTTTTAAGTGATAAAAACTGCAAATGTGTGTAAAACTCCAACCAAAGCTTTGGGATTCAAACCACTGCCTGTAACTAGTATAACGGGGAGAGTTTTACTCCAAAAAACAAGAGACTTTACTGGGAAAGCATCCTTTGTGAAGTTATGAGTTACAATAAAAAAAGTGTACAGCAGAGGGAGCTGGGAAGCATTTTTAAGTCATAAAAACAGCAAATGTGTGTAAAACTCCAACCAAAGCTTTGGGATTCAAACCACTGCTTGTAACTCGGATAAAGGGGAGAGTTCAACTCGAAAAGGCAAGTGAATTATTGGGAAAGCATCCTTTGTGATGTTATGAGTTAAAATAAAAAAAGTGTACAGCAGGTGCTGGGAAGCATTTTTAAGCAATAAAAACTGCAGATGTGTGTAAAACTCCAACCAAAGCTTTGGGATTCAAACCACTGCCTGTAACTAGTATAAAGGGGAGAGTTTTACTCTAAAATGCAAGAGAATTTACTTGGAAAGCATCCTTTGTGAAGTTATGAGTCAAAATGAAAAAGTTTCAGCAATAAAAACTGCAAATGTTTGTAAAACTCCAACCAAAGCTTTGGGATTCAAACCACTGCCTGTAACTAGTATAACGGGGAGAGTTATACTCTAAAAAACAAGAGACTTTACTGGGAAAGCATCCTTTGTGAAGTTATGAGTTACAATAAAAAAAAGTGTACAGCAGAGGGAGCTGGGAAGCATTTTTAAGCAATAAAAACTGCAAATGTGTGTAAAACTCCAACCAAAGCTTTGGGATTCAAACCACTGCCTGTAACTAGGATAACGGGGAGAGTTATACTCCAAAAAAAAAAAAAGACTTTCCTGGGAAAGCATCCTTTTTGAAGTTATTATTCAAAATAAAAAAAAGTGTACAGCAGGCGCTGGGAAGCATTTTTAAGCAATAAAAACAACAAATGTGTGTAAAACTCCAACCAAAGCTTTGGGATTCAAACCAATGCCTGTAACTAGTATAAAGGGGAGAGTTCTCTTCGAAAAAGCAAGAGAATTTACTGGGAAAGCATCCTTTGTGAAGTTATCAGTGAAAATAAAAAAAGTGTACAGCAGGTGCTGGGAAGCATTTCTCAGCAATAAAAACTGCAAATGTGTGTAAAACATCAACCAAAGCTTTGGGATTCAAACCACTGTCTGTAACTAGTATTACGGGGAGAGTTATACTATAAAAAACAAGAGACTTTACTGGGAAAGCATCCTTTGTGAAGTTATGAGTCAAAATAAATAAAATTCTACAGCAGGCGCTGGGAAGCATTTTTAAGTCATAAAAACAGCAAATGTGTGTAAAACTCCAACCAAAGCTTTGGGATTCAAACCACTCCCTGTAACTAGTATCAAGGGGAGAGTTCTACTCTAAAAAGCAAGAAACTTTACTGGGAAAGCATCCTTTGTGAATTTACAAGTGAAAATAAAAAAAGTGTACAGCAGGCGCTGGGAAGCATTTTTAAGCAATAAAAACAGCAAATGTGTGTAAAACTCCAACCAAAGCTTTGGGATTCAAACCACTGCCTGTAACTAGTATCAAGGGGAGAGTTCTACTCTAAAAAGCAAGATAATTTACTGGGAAAGCATCCTTTGTGAAGTTTTGAGTCAAAATAAAAAAAGTGTACAGCAGAGGGAGCTGGGGAGCATTTTTAAGCAATAAAAACAGCAAATGAGTGTAAAACTCCAACCAAAGCTTTGGGATTCAAACCACTGCCTGTAACTAAAATAACGGGGAGAGTTATACTCTAAAAAACATGAGACTTTACTGGGAAAGCATCCTTTGTGAAGTTATGAATTACAATAACAAAAGTGAACAGCAGAGGGAGCTGGGGAGAATTTTTAAGTCATAAAAACAGCAAATGTGTGTAAAATTCCAACCAAAGCTTTGGGATTCAAACCACTGCCTCTAACGAGTATCAAGGGGAGAGTGCTACTCTAAAAAGCAAGAGAATTTACTGGGAAAGCATCCTTTGTGAATTTATAAGTGAAAATAAAAAAAGTATACAGCAGGCGCTGGGAACCATTTTTAAGCAATAAAAACAGCAAATGTGTGTAAAACTCCAACCAAAGCTTTGAGATTCAAACCACTCCCTGTAACTAGTAGCAAGGGGAGAGTTCTACTCTAAAAAGCAAGAGACTTTACTGGGAAAGCATCCTTTGTGAATTTATAAGTGAAAATAAAAAAAGTGTACAGTAGGCGCTGTGAACCATTTTTAAGCAATAAAAACAGCAAATGTGTGTAAAACTCCAACCAAAGCTTTGGGATTCAAACCACTGCCTGTAACTAGTATCAAGGGGAGAGGTCTACTCTAAAAAGCAAGAGAATTTACTGGGGAAGCATCCTTTGTGAAGTTTTGAGTCAAAATAAAAAAAGTGTACAGCAGGCGCTGGGAAGCATTTTTAAGCGATAAAAACTGCAAATGTGTGTAAAACTCCAACCAAAGCTTTGTGATTCAAACCACTGCCTGTAACTCACATAAAGGGGAGAGTTTTACTCTGAAAAGCAAGAGAATTTTCTGGGAAAGCATCCTTTGTGAAGTTATGAGTTACAAAAAAAAAGTGTACAGCAGAGGGAGCTGGGAAGCATTTTTAAGCAATAAAAACTGCAAATGTGTGTAAAACTCCAAACAAAGCTTTGGGATTCAATCCACTGACTGTAACTAGTATAAAGGGGAGAGTTCTACTCGAAAAAGCAAGAGAATTTACTGGGAAAGCATCCTTTGTGAAGTTATGAGTCAAAAAAAAAAAAGTGTACAGCAGGCGCTGGGAAGCATTTTCAAACAATAGAAACTGCAAATGTTTGTAAAACTCCAACCAAAGCTTTGGGATTCAAACCACTGCCTGTAACTAGTATACAGGGGTGAGTTTTACTCTAAAATGCAAGAGAATTTAATTGGAAAGCATCCTTTGTGAAGTTATGAGTCAAAATAAAAAAATTGTACAGCATGCGCTGGGAAGCATTTTTAAGCAATAAAAACAGCAAATGTGTGTAAAACTCCAACCAAAGCTTTGGGATTCAAACCACTGCCTGTAACTAGTATAACGGGGAGAGTTATACTCTAAAAAACAAGAGACTTTACTGGGAAAGCATCCTTTGTGAAGTTATGAGTCAAAATGAAAAAGTTTCAGCAATAAAAACTTCAAATGTTTGTAAAACTCCAACCACAGCTTTGGGATTCAAACCACTGCCTGTATCTAGTATAAAGGGGATAGTTTTACTCTAAAATGCAAGAGAATTTACCTGGAAAGCATCCTTTGTGAAGTTATGAGTTAAAATAAAAAAAGTGTACAGCAGAGGGAGCTGGGGAGCATTTTTAAGCAATAAAAACAGCAAATGTGTGTAAAACTCCAACCAAATCTTTCGTATTCAAACAATTGCCTGTAACACGTGTAAAGGGGATAGTTTTACTCGAAAAAGCAAGAGAATTTACTGGGAAAGCATCCTTTGCGAAGTTATGAGTAACATTAAAAAAAGTGTACAGCAGAGGAAGCTGGGAAGCATTTTTAAGCGATAAAAACTGCAAATGTGTGTAAAACTCCAAACAAATCTTTGGGATTCAAACCACTGCCAGTAACTAGTATAAAGGGGATAGTTTTACTCTAAAATGCAAGAGAATTTACCTGGAAAGCATCCTTTGTGAAGTTTTGAGTCAAAATAAAAAAAGTGTACAGCAGAGGGAGGTGGGAAGCATTTTTAAGCAATAAAAACTGCAAATGTGTGTAAAACTCCAAACAAAGCTTTGGGATTCAAACCACTGCCTGTAACTAGTATAAAGGGGAGAGTTCTACTCCAAAAATTATGAGAATTTACTGGGAAACCATCCTTTGTGAAGTTATGAGTCAAAACAAAAAAAGTGAACAGCAGAGGGAGCTGGGGAGCATTTTTAAGCAATAAAAACTGCAAATGTGTGTAAAACTCCAACCAAAGGTTTGGGATTCAAACCACTGCCTGTAACTAGTATAAAGGGGAGAGTTATACTCTGAAAAGCAAGAGAATTTACTGGGAAAGCATCCT
This sequence comes from Phycodurus eques, assembly GCF_024500275.1. Lineage (NCBI taxonomy): Eukaryota > Metazoa > Chordata > Actinopteri > Syngnathiformes > Syngnathidae > Phycodurus > Phycodurus eques. Next base: position 125,110 of record NW_026904056.1, read on the forward strand.
TTGTGAAGTTCTGAGTTACATTAAAAAAAGTGGACAGCAGAGGAAGCTGGGAAGCATTTTTAAGCGATAAAAACTGCAAATGTGTGTAAAACTCCAAATAAAGCTTTGGGATTCAAACCACTGCCTGTAACTAGTATAAAGGGGAATGTTTTACTCTAAAATGCAAGAGAATTTACCTGGAAAGCATCCTTTGTGAAGTGATGAGTCAAAATAAAAAAAGTGTACAGCAGGCGCTGGGAAGCATTTTTAAGCAATAAAAACTGCAAATGTGTGTAAAACTCCAAACAAAGCTTTGGGATTCAAACCACTGCCTGTAACTCGTATAAACGGGAGAGTTTTACTGTAAAAAGCAAGAGAATTTACTGGGAAAGCATCCTTTGTGAAGTATGAGTTAAAATAAAAAAAGTGTACAGCAGAGGGAGCTGGGGAGCATTTTTAAGTAATAAAAACAGCAAATGTGTGTAAAACTCCAACCAAAGCTTTGGGATTCAAACCACTGCCTGTAACTAGTTTAAAGGGGAGAGTTCTACTCTAAAAAGCAAGAGACTTTACTGGGAAAGCATCCTTTGTGAAGTTATGAGTGAAAATCAAAAAAGTGTACAGCAGGCGCTGGGAACCATTTTTAAGCAATAAAAACAGCAAATGTTTGTAAAACTCCAACCAAAGCTTTGGGATTCAAACCACTGCCTGTAACTAGTATAAAGGGGAGAGTTTTACTCTAAAATGCAAAAGACTTTCCTGGGAAAGCATCTTTTGTGAAGTTATGAGTTACAATAAAAAAAAGTGTACAGCAGAGGGAGCTGGGAAGCATTTTTAAGCAATAAAAAGAGCAAATGTTTGTAAAACTCCAACCAAAGCTTTGGGATTCAAACCACTGCCTGTAACTAGAACAAAGAGGAGAGTTTTATTCTAAAAATCAAGAGAATTTACTGGGAAAGCATCCTTTGTGAAGTTATGAGTCATCATAAAAAAAGTGTACAGCAGGCGCTGGGAAGCTTTTTTAAGCGATAAAAACTGCAAATGTGTGTAAAACTCCAACCAAACCTTTGGGATTCAAACCACTGCCTGTAACTAGTATCAAGGGTAGAGTTCTACTCTAAAAAGCAAGAGACTTTACTGGGAAAGCATCCTTTGTGAATTCATAAATGAAAATAAAAAAAGTGTACAGCAGGCGCTGGGAAGCATTTTTAAGCAATAAAAACTGCAAATGTGTGTAAAACTCCAAACAAAGATTTGGGATTCAAACCACTGCCTGTAACTCGTATAAACGGGAGAGTTTTACTGTAAAAAGCAAGAGAATTTACTGGGAAAGCATCCTTTGTGAAGTATGAGTTAAAATAAAAAAAGTGTACAGCAGAGGGAGCTGGGGAGCATTTTTAAGTAATAAAAACAGCAAATGTGTGTAAAACTCCAACCAAAGCTTTGGGATTCAAACCACTGCCTGTAACTAGTTTAAAGGGGAGAGTTCTACTCTAAAAAGCAAGAGACTTTACTGGGAAAGCATCCTTTGTGAAGTTATGAGTGAAAATCAAAAAAGTGTACAGCAGGCGCTGGGAACCATTTTTAAGCAATAAAAACAGCAAATGTTTGTAAAACTCCAACCAAAGCTTTGGGATTCAAACCACTGCCTGTAACTAGTATAAAGGGGAGAGTTTTACTCTAAAATGCAAAAGACTTTCCTGGGAAAGCATCCTTTGTGAAGTTATGAGTTACAATAAAAAAAGTGTACAGCAGAGGGAGCTGGGAAGCATTTTTAAGCAATAAAAACAGCAAATGTTTGTAAAACTCCAACCAAAGCTTTGGGATTCAAACCACTGCCTGTAACTAGAACAAAGAGGAGAGTTTTATTCTAAAAATCAAGAGAATTTACTGGGAAAGCATCCTTTGTGAAGTTATGAGTTAAAATAAAAAAAGTGTACAGCAGAGGGAGCTGGGGAGCATTTTTAAGTATTAAAAACAGCAAATGTGTGTAAAACTCCAACCAAAGCTTTGGGATTCAAACCACTGCCTGTAACTAGTATAAAGGGGAGAGTTTTACTCAAAAATGCAAAAGACTTTCCTGGGAAAGCATCCTTTGTCAAGTTCTGAGTTACAATTTAAAAAGTGTACAGCAGAGGGAGCTGGGGAGCATTTTTAAGTCATAAAAACAGCAAAAGTGTGTAAAACTCCAACCAAAGCTTTGGGATTCAAACCACTGCCTGTAACTAGAACAAAGGGGAGAGTTTTATTCTAAAAATCAAGAGAATTTACTGGGAAAGCATCCTTTGTGAAGTTATGAGTCAAAATAAAAAAAGTGTACAGCAGGCGCTGGGAAGCATTTTTAAGCAATAAAAACTGCAAATGTGTGTAAAACTCCAACCAAAGGTTTGGGATTCAAACCACTGCCTGTAACTAGTATAAAGGGGAGAGTTATACTCTGAAAAGCAAGAGAATTTACTGGGAAAGCATCCTTTGTGAAGTTCTGAGTTACATTAAAAAAAGTGGACAGCAGAGGAAGCTGGGAAGCATTTTTAAGCGATAAAAACTGCAAATGTGTGTAAAACTCCAAATAAAGCTTTGGGATTCAAACCACTGCCTGTAACTAGTATAAAGGGGAATGTTTTACTCTAAAATGCAAGAGAATTTACCTGGAAAGCATCCTTTGTGAAGTGATGAGTCAAAATAAAAAAAGTGTACAGCAGGCGCTGGGAAGCATTTTTAAGCAATAAAAACTGCAAATGTGTGTAAAACTCCAAACAAAGCTTTGGGATTCAAACCACTGCCTGTAACTCGTATAAACGGGAGAGTTTTACTGTAAAAAGCAAGAGAATTTACTGGGAAAGCATCCTTTGTGAAGTATGAGTTAAAATAAAAAAAGTGTACAGCAGAGGGAGCTGGGGAGCATTTTTAAGTAATAAAAACAGCAAATGTGTGTAAACTCCAACCAAAGCTTTGGGATTCAAACCACTGCCTGTAACTAGTTTAAAGGGGAGAGTTCTACTCTAAAAAGCAAGAGACTTTACTGGGAAAGCATCCTTTGTGAAGTTATGAGTGAAAATCAAAAAAGTGTACAGCAGGCGCTGGGAACCATTTTTAAGCAATAAAAACAGCAAATGTTTGTAAAACTCCAACCAAAGCTTTGGGATTCAAACCACTGCCTGTAACTAGTATAAAGGGGAGAGTTTTACTCTAAAATGCAAAAGACTTTCCTGGGAAAGCATCTTTTGTGAAGTTATGAGTTACAATAAAAAAAGTGTACAGCAGAGGGAGCTGGGAAGCATTTTTAAGCAATAAAAAGAGCAAATGTTTGTAAAACTCCAACCAAAGCTTTGGGATTCAAACCACTGCCTGTAACTAGAACAAAGAGGAGAGTTTTATTCTTAAAATCAAGAGAATTTACTGGGAAAGCATCCTTTGTGAAGTTATGAGTCATCATAAAAAAAGTGTACAGCAGGCGCTGGGAAGCTTTTTTAAGCGATAAAAACTGCAAATGTGTGTAAAACTCCAACCAAACCTTTGGGATTCAAACCACTGCCTGTAACTAGTATCAAGGGTAGAGTTCTACTCTAAAAAGCAAGAGACTTTACTGGGAAAGCATCCTTTGAGAATTCATAAATGAAAATAAAAAAAGTGTACAGCAGGCGCTGGGAAGCATTTTTAAGCAATAAAAACTGCAAATGTGTGTAAAACTCCAACCAAATCTTTCGTATTCAAACAATTGCCTGTAACACGTGTAAAGGGGATAGTTTTACTCGAAAAAGCAAGAGAATTTACTGGGAAAGCATCCTTTGCGAAGTTATGAGTAACATTAAAAAAAGTGTACAGCAGAGGAAGCTGGGAAGCATTTTTAAGCGATAAAAACTGCAAATGTGTGTAAAACTCCAACCAAATCTTTCGTATTCAAACAATTGCCTGTAACACGTGTAAAGGGGATAGTTTTACTCGAAAAAGCAAGAGAATTTACTGGGAAAGCATCCTTTGCGAAGTTATGAGTTAAAATAAAAAAAGTGTACAGCAGAGGGAGCTGGGGAGCATTTTTAAGCAATAAAAACAGCAAATGTGTGTAAAACTCCAACCAAATCTTTCGTATTCAAACAATTGCCTGTAACACGTGTAAAGGGGATAGTTTTACTCGAAAAAGCAAGAGAATTTACTGGGAAAGCATCCTTTGCGAAGTTATGAGTAACATTAAAAAAAGTGTACAGCAGAGGAAGCTGGGAAGCATTTTTAAGCGATAAAAACTGCAAATGTGTGTAAAACTCCAAACAAATCTTTGGGATTCAAACCACTGCCAGTAACTAGTATAAAGGGGATAGTTTTACTCTAAAATGCAAGAGAATTTACCTGGAAAGCATCCTTTGTGAAGTTTTGAGTCAAAATAAAAAAAGTGTACAGCAGAGGGAGGTGGGAAGCATTTTTAAGCAATAAAAACTGCAAATGTGTGTAAAACTCCAAACAAAGCTTTGGGATTCAAACCACTGCCTGTAACTAGTATAAAGGGGAGAGTTCTACTCCAAAAATTATGAGAATTTACTGGGAAACCATCCTTTGTGAAGTTATGAGTCAAAACAAAAAAAGTGAACAGCAGAGGGAGCTGGGGAGCATTTTTAAGCAATAAAAACTGCAAATGTGTGTAAAACTCCAACCAAAGGTTTGGGATTCAAACCACTGCCTGTAACTAGTATAAAGGGGAGAGTTATACTCTGAAAAGCAAGAGAATTTACTGGGAAAGCATCCTTTGTGAAGTTCTGAGTTACATTAAAAAAAGTGGACAGCAGAGGAAGCTGGGAAGCATTTTTAAGCGATAAAAACTGCAAATGTGTGTAAAACTCCAAATAAAGCTTTGGGATTCAAACCACTGCCTGTAACTAGTATAAAGGGGAATGTTTTACTCTAAAATGCAAGAGAATTTACCTGGAAAGCATCCTTTGTGAAGTGATGAGTCAAAATAAAAAAAGTGTACAGCAGGCGCTGGGAAGCATTTTTAAGCAATAAAAACTGCAAATGTGTGTAAAACTCCAAACAAAGCTTTGGGATTCAAACCACTGCCTGTAACTCGTATAAACGGGAGAGTTTTACTGTAAAAAGCAAGAGAATTTACTGGGAAAGCATCCTTTGTGAAGTATGAGTTAAAATAAAAAAAGTGTACAGCAGAGGGAGCTGGGGAGCATTTTTAAGTAATAAAAACAGCAAATGTGTGTAAAACTCCAACCAAAGCTTTGGGATTCAAACCACTGCCTGTAACTAGTTTAAAGGGGAGAGTTCTACTCTAAAAAGCAAGAGACTTTACTGGGAAAGCATCCTTTGTGAAGTTATGAGTGAAAATCAAAAAAGTGTACAGCAGGCGCTGGGAACCATTTTTAAGCAATAAAAACAGCAAATGTTTGTAAAACTCCAACCAAAGCTTTGGGATTCAAACCACTGCCTGTAACTAGTATAAAGGGGAGAGTTTTACTCTAAAATGCAAAAGACTTTCCTGGGAAAGCATCTTTTGTGAAGTTATGAGTTACAATAAAAAAAAGTGTACAGCAGAGGGAGCTGGGAAGCATTTTTAAGCAATAAAAAGAGCAAATGTTTGTAAAACTCCAACCAAAGCTTTGGGATTCAAACCACTGCCTGTAACTAGAACAAAGAGGAGAGTTTTATTCTAAAAATCAAGAGAATTTACTGGGAAAGCATCCTTTGTGAAGTTATGAGTCATCATAAAAAAAGTGTACAGCAGGCGCTGGGAAGCTTTTTTAAGCGATAAAAACTGCAAATGTGTGTAAAACTCCAACCAAACCTTTGGGATTCAAACCACTGCCTGTAACTAGTATCAAGGATAGAGTTCTACTCTAAAAAGCAAGAGACTTTACTGGGAAAGCATCCTTTGTGAATTCATAAATGAAAATAAAAAAAGTGTACAGCAGGCGCTGGGAAGCATTTTTAAGCAATAAAAACTGCAAATGTGTGTAAAACTCCAAACAAAGATTTGGGATTCAAACCACTGCCTGTAACTCGTATAAACGGGAGAGTTTTACTGTAAAAAGCAAGAGAATTTACTGGGAAAGCATCCTTTGTGAAGTATGAGTTAAAATAAAAAAAGTGTACAGCAGAGGGAGCTGGGGAGCATTTTTAAGTAATAAAAACAGCAAATGTGTGTAAAACTCCAACCAAAGCTTTGGGATTCAAACCACTGCCTGTAACTAGTTTAAAGGGGAGAGTTCTACTCTAAAAAGCAAGAGACTTTACTGGGAAAGCATCCTTTGTGAAGTTATGAGTGAAAATCAAAAAAGTGTACAGCAGGCGCTGGGAACCATTTTTAAGCAATAAAAACAGCAAATGTTTGTAAAACTCCAACCAAATCTTTGGGATTCAAACCACTGCCTGTAACTAGTATAAAGGGGAGAGTTTTACTCTAAAATGCAAAAGACTTTCCTGGGAAAGCATCCTTTGTGAAGTTATGAGTTACAATAAAAAAAGTGTACAGCAGAGGGAGCTGGGAAGCATTTTTAAGCAATAAAAACAGCAAATGTTTGTAAAACTCCAACCAAAGCTTTGGGATTCAAACCACTGCCTGTAACTAGAACAAAGAGGAGAGTTTTATTCTAAAAATCAAGAGAATTTACTGGGAAAGCATCCTTTGTGAAGTTATGAGTTAAAATAAAAAAAGTGTACAGCAGAGGGAGCTGGGGAGCATTTTTAAGTATTAAAAACAGCAAATGTGTGTAAAACTCCAACCAAAGCTTTGGGATTCAAACCACTGCCTGTAACTAGTATAAAGGGGAGAGTTTTACTCAAAAATGCAAAAGACTTTCCTGGGAAAGCATCCTTTGTCAAGTTCTGAGTTACAATTTAAAAAGTGTACAGCAGAGGGAGCTGGGGAGCATTTTTAAGTCATAAAAACAGCAAAAGTGTGTAAAACTCCAACCAAAGCTTTGGGATTCAAACCACTGCCTGTAACTAGAACAAAGGGGAGAGTTTTATTCTAAAAATCAAGAGAATTTACTGGGAAAGCATCCTTTGTGAAGTTATGAGTCAAAATAAAAAAAGTGTACAGCAGGCGCTGGGAAGCATTTTTAAGCAATAAAAACTGCAAATGTGTGTAAAACTCCAACCAAAGGTTTGGGATTCAAACCACTGCCTGTAACTAGTATAAAGGGGAGAGTTATACTCTGAAAAGCAAGAGAATTTACTGGGAAAGCATCCTTTGTGAAGTTCTGAGTTACATTAAAAAAAGTGGACAGCAGAGGAAGCTGGGAAGCATTTTTAAGCGATAAAAACTGCAAATGTGTGTAAAACTCCAAATAAAGCTTTGGGATTCAAACCACTGCCTGTAACTAGTATAAAGGGGAATGTTTTACTCTAAAATGCAAGAGAATTTACCTGGAAAGCATCCTTTGTGAAGTGATGAGTCAAAATAAAAAAAGTGTACAGCAGGCGCTGGGAAGCATTTTTAAGCAATAAAAACTGCAAATGTGTGTAAAACTCCAAACAAAGCTTTGGGATTCAAACCACTGCCTGTAACTCGTATAAACGGGAGAGTTTTACTGTAAAAAGCAAGAGAATTTACTGGGAAAGCATCCTTTGTGAAGTATGAGTTAAAATAAAAAAAGTGTACAGCAGAGGGAGCTGGGGAGCATTTTTAAGTAATAAAAACAGCAAATGTGTGTAAACTCCAACCAAAGCTTTGGGATTCAAACCACTGCCTGTAACTAGTTTAAAGGGGAGAGTTCTACTCTAAAAAGCAAGAGACTTTACTGGGAAAGCATCCTTTGTGAAGTTATGAGTGAAAATCAAAAAAGTGTACAGCAGGCGCTGGGAACCATTTTTAAGCAATAAAAACAGCAAATGTTTGTAAAACTCCAACCAAAGCTTTGGGATTCAAACCACTGCCTGTAACTAGTATAAAGGGGAGAGTTTTACTCTAAAATGCAAAAGACTTTCCTGGGAAAGCATCTTTTGTGAAGTTATGAGTTACAATAAAAAAAGTGTACAGCAGAGGGAGCTGGGAAGCATTTTTAAGCAATAAAAAGAGCAAATGTTTGTAAAACTCCAACCAAAGCTTTGGGATTCAAACCACTGCCTGTAACTAGAACAAAGAGGAGAGTTTTATTCTTAAAATCAAGAGAATTTACTGGGAAAGCATCCTTTGTGAAGTTATGAGTCATCATAAAAAAAGTGTACAGCAGGCGCTGGGAAGCTTTTTTAAGCGATAAAAACTGCAAATGTGTGTAAAACTCCAACCAAACCTTTGGGATTCAAACCACTGCCTGTAACTAGTATCAAGGGTAGAGTTCTACTCTAAAAAGCAAGAGACTTTACTGGGAAAGCATCCTTTGAGAATTCATAAATGAAAATAAAAAAAGTGTACAGCAGGCGCTGGGAAGCATTTTTAAGCAATAAAAACTGCAAATGTGTGTAAAACTCCAAACAAAGATTTGGGATTCAAACCACTGCCTGTAACTCGTATAAACGGCAGAGTTTTACTGTAAAAAGCAAGAGAATTTACTGGGAAAGCATCCTTTGTGAAGTATGAGTTAAAATAAAAAAAGTGTACAGCAGAGGGAGCTGGGGAGCATTTTTAAGTAATAAAAACAGCAAATGTGTGTAAAACTCCAACCAAAGCTTTGGGATTCAAACCACTGCCTGTAACTAGTTTAAAGGGGAGAGTTCTACTCTAAAAAGCAAGAGACTTTACTGGGAAAGCATCCTTTGTGAAGTTATGAGTGAAAATCAAAAAAGTGTACAGCAGGCGCTGGGAACCATTTTTAAGCAATAAAAACAGCAAATGTGTGTAAAACTCCAACCAAAGCTTTGGGATTCAAACCACTGCCTGTAACTAGTATAAAGGGGAGAGTTTTACTCTAAAATGCAAAAGACTTTCCTGGGAAAGCATCCTTTGTGAAGTTATGAGTTACAATAAAAAAAGTGTACAGCAGAGGGAGCTGGGAAGCATTTTTTAGCAATAAAAACAGCAAATGTTTGTAAAACTCCAACCAAAGCTTTGGGATTCAAACCACTGCCTGTAACTAGAACAAAGAGGAGAGTTTTATTCTAAAAATCAAGAGAATTTACTGGGAAAGCATCCTTTGTGAAGTTATGAGTTAAAATAAAAAAAGTGTACAGCAGAGGGAGCTGGGGAGCATTTTTAAGTATTAAAAACAGCAAATGTGTGTAAAACTCCAACCAAAGCTTTGGGATTCAAACCACTGCCTGTAACTAGTATAAAGGGGAGAGTTTTACTCAAAAATGCAAAAGACTTTCCTGGGAAAGCATCCTTTGTGAAGTTATGAGTTACAATTTAAAAAGTGTACAGCAGAGGGAGCTGGGGAGCATTTTTAAGCGATAAAAACTGCAAATGTGTGTAAAACTCCAACCAAAGCTTTGGGATTCAAACCACTGCCTGTAACTAGTATAAAGGGGAGAGTTCAACTCAAAAAAGCAAGAGAATTAATTGGGAAAGCATCCTTTGTGAAGTTATGAGTTACAATTTAAAAAGTGTACAGCAGAGGGAGCTGGGGAGCATTTTTAAGCGATAAAAACTGCAAATGTGTGTAAAACTCCAACCAAAGCTTTGGGATTAAAACCAGTGCCTGTAACTAGTATAACGGGGAGAGTTATACTCCAAAAAACAAGAGACTTTACTTGGAAAGCATCCTTTGTGTAGTTATGAGTCAAAATAAAAAAAAGTGTACAGCAGGCGCTGGGAAGCATTTTTCAGCAATAAAAACAGCAAATGTGTTTAAAGCTCAAACCAAAGCTTTGGGATTCAAACCACTGCCTGTAACTCGTATAAAGGGGAGAGTTTTACTCTCAAAAGCAAGAGACTTTACTTGGAAAGCATCCTTTGTGAAGTTATGAGTGAAAATAAAAAAGGTGTACAGCAGGCGCTGGGAAGCATTTTTCAGCAATAAAAACAGCAAATGTGTGTAAAACTCCAACCAAAGCTTTGGGATTCAAACCACTGCCTGTAACCAGTATAAAGGGGAGAGTTTTACTCTAAAATGCAAGAGAATTTACTTGGAAAGCATCCTTTGTGAAGTTATGAGTCAAAATAACAAAAGTGTGCAGCAGGGGCTGGGAAGCATTTTTCAGCAATAAAAACTGCAAATGTGTGTAAAACTCCAACCAAAGCTTTGGGATTCAAACCACTGCCTGTAACTAGTATAAAGGGGAGAGTTTTACTCTAAAATGCAAGAGAATTTACTGGGAAAGCATCTTTATGAAGTTATGAGTTACAATAAAAAATGTGTACAGCAGAGGGAGCTGGGGAGGATTTTTAAGTCATAAAAACAGCAAATGTGTGTAAAACTCCAACCAAAGCTTTGGGATTCAAACCACTTCCTGTAACTAGTATAAAGGGGAGAGTTTTACTCTCAAAAGCAAGAGAATTTACTAGGAAAGCATCCTTTGGGAAGTTATGAGTTAAAATAACAAAAGTGTACAGCAGAGGGAGCTGGGGAGCATTTTTAAGTAATAAAAACAGCAAATGTGTGTAAAACTCCAACCAAAGCTTTGGTATTCAAACAATTGCCTGTAACACGTATAAAGGGGATAGTTGTACTCGAAAAAGCAAGAGAATTTACTGGGAAAGCATCCTTTGTGAATTTATAAATGAAAATAAAAAAAGTGTACAGCAGGCGCTGGGAAGCATTTTTAAGCAATAAAAACAGCAAATGTGTGTAAAACTCCAACCAAATCTTTGGGATTCAAACCACTTTCTGTAACTAGTATAAAGGGGAGAGATTTACTCTCAAAAGCAAGAGAATTTACTGGGAAAGCATCCTTTGGGAAGTTATGAGTTAAAATATAAAAAGTGTACAGCAGAGGGAGCTGGGGAGCATTTTTAAGCAATAAATACAGCAAATGTGTGTAAAACTCCAACCAAAGCTTTGGGATTCAAACCACTGTCTGTAACTGCATAAAGGGGAGAGTTTTACTCTAAAATGCAAGAGACTTTCCTGGGAAAGCATCCTTTGTGAAGTTATGAGACAAAATAAAAAAAAGTGTACAGCAGGCGCTGGGAAGCATTTTTAAGCGATAAAAAATGCAAATATGTGTAAAACTCACAAACCACAACCTGTAACAAGGATAAAGGGGAGAGTTTTACTCTAAAAAGCAAGAGAATTTACTGGGAAAGCATCCTTTGTGAAGTTATGAGTGAAAATAAAAAAAGTGTACAGCAGAGGGAGCTGGGAAGAATTTTTAAGCAATAAAAACTGCAAATGTGTGTAAAACTCCAACCAAAGCTTTGGGATTCAAACCACTGCATGTAACTAGTATAAAGGGGAGGGTTTTGCTCTAAAATGCAAGAGAATTTACTTGGAAATCATCCTTTGGGAAGTTATGAGTCAAAATAAAAAGAGTGTACAGCAGGCGCTGGGAAGCATTTTTCAGCAATAAAAACTGCAAATGTATGTAAAACTCCAACCAAAGCTTTGGGATTCAAACCACTGCCTGTAACTAGTATAAAGGGGAGAGTTTTACTCTGAAAAGCAAGAGTATTTACTGGGAAAGCATCCTTTGTGAAGTTTTGAGTCAAAATAAAAAAAGTGTACAGCAGGCGTTGGGAACCATTTTTAAGCAATAAAAACTGCAAATGTTTGTAAAACTCCAACCAAAGCTTTGGGATTCAAACCACTGCCTGTAACTAGTATAAAGGGGAGAGTTTTACTCTGAAAAGCAAGAGTATTTACTGGGAAAGCATCCTTTGTGAAGTTATGAGTGAAAATAAAAAAAGTGTACAGCAGGCGCTGGGAAGCATATTTCAGCAATAAAAACAGCAAATGTGTGTAAAACTCCAACCAAAGCTTTGGGATTCAAACCACTGCCTGTAACTGTATAAAGGGGAGAGTTTTACTCTAAAATGCAAGAGACTTTCCTGGGAAAGCATCCTTTGTGAAGTTATGAGACAAAATAAAAAAAAGTGTACAGCAGGCGCTGGGAAGCATTTTTAAGCGATAAAAAATGCAAATATGTGTAAAACTCACAAACCACAACCTGTAACAAGGATAAAGGGGAGAGTTTTACTCTAAAAAGCAAGATAATTTACTGGGAAAGCATCCTTTGTGAAGTTATGAGTTACAATAAAAAAGTGTACAGCAGAGGGAGCTCGGAAGCCTTTTTAAGCAATAAAAACTGCAAATGTGTGTAAAATTCCAACCAAAGCTTTAGGATTCAAACCACTGCCTGTAACTAGTATAAAGGTTGAGAGTTCTCCTCGAAAAAGCAAGAGAATTTACTGGAAAAGCATCCTTTGTGAAGTTATGAGTCAAAATAAAAAAAGTGTACAGCAGGGGCTGAGAAGCATTTTTAAGCCATAAAAACAGCAAATGTGTGTAAAACTCCAACCAAAGCTTTGGGATTCAAACCACTGCCTGTAACTAGTATAAAGGGGAGAGTTTTACTCTTAAATGCAAGAGAATTTACTTGGAAAGCATCCTTTGTGAAGTTATGAGTCAAAATGAAAACGTTTCAGCAATAAACACTGCAAATGTTTGTAAAACTCCAACCAAAGCTTTGGGATTCAAACCACTGCCTGTAACTAGTATAAAGGGGAGAGTTTTACTCTGAAAAGCAAGAGTATTTACTGGGAAAGCATCCTTTGTGAAGTTTTGAGTCAAAATAAAAAAAGTGTACAGCAGGCGTTGGGAACCATTTTTAAGCAATAAAAACTGCAAATGTTTGTAAAACTCCAACCAAAGCTTTGGGATTCAAACCACTGCCTGTAACTAGTATAAAGGGGAGAGTTTTACTCTGAAAAGCAAGAGTATTTACTGGGAAAGCATCCTTTGTGAAGTTATGAGTGAAAATAAAAAAAGTGTACAGCAGGCGCTGGGAAGCATATTTCAGCAATAAAAACAGCAAATGTGTGTAAAACTCCAACCAAAGCTTTGGGATTCAAACCACTGCCTGTAACTGTATAAAGGGGAGAGTTTTACTCTAAAATGCAAGAGACTTTCCTGGGAAAGCATCCTTTGTGAAGTTATGAGACAAAATAAAAAAAAGTGTACAGCAGGCGCTGGGAAGCATTTTTAAGCGATAAAAAATGCAAATATGTGTAAAACTCACAAACCACAACCTGTAACAAGGATAAAGGGGAGAGTTTTACTCTAAAAAGCAAGATAATTTACTGGGAAAGCATCCTTTGTGAAGTTATGAGTTACAATAAAAAAGTGTACAGCAGAGGGAGCTCGGAAGCCTTTTTAAGCAATAAAAACTGCAAATGTGTGTAAAACTCCAACCAAAGCTTTAGGATTCAAACCACTGCCTGTAACTAGTATAAAGGTTGAGAGTTCTCCTCGAAAAAGCAAGAGAATTTACTGGAAAAGCATCCTTTGTGAAGTTATGAGTCAAAATAAAAAAAGTGTACAGCAGGGGCTGAGAAGCATTTTTAAGCCATAAAAACAGCAAATGTGTGTAAAACTCCAACCAAAGCTTTGGGATTCAAACCACTGCCTGTAACTAGTATAAAGGGGAGAGTTTTACTCTTAAATGCAAGAGAATTTACTTGGAAAGCATCCTTTGTGAAGTTATGAGTCAAAATGAAAACGTTTCAGCAATAAACACTGCAAATGTTTGTAAAACTCCAACCAAAGCTTTGGGATTCAAACCACTGCCTGTAACTAGAATAAAGGGGAGAGTTTTATTCTAAAAAGCAAGGAAATTTACTGGGAAACAATCCTTTGTGAAGTTATGAGTTACAATAAAAAAAGTGTACAGCAGAGGGAGCTGGGAAGCATTTTTAAGCAATAAAAACGGCAAATGTTTGTAAAACTCTAACCAAAGCTTTGGGATTCAAACCACTGCCTGTAACTAGTATAAAGGGGAGAGTTTTACTCTAAAAAGCAAGAGAATTTACTGGGAAAGCATCCTTTGTGAAGTTATGAGTTTCAATAAAAAAAGTGTACAGCAGAGGGAGCTGAGAAGCAATTTTAAGCAATAAAAACAGCAAATGTGTGTAAAATTCCAACCAAAGCTTTGGGATTCAAACCACTGCCTGTAACTAGTATAAAAGGGAGAGTTTTACTCTAAAATGCAAGAGAATTTACTTGGAAAGCATCCTTTGTGAAGTTATGAGTCAAAATGAAAAAGTTTCAGAAATAAACCTGCAAAAGTTTGTAAAACTCCAACCAAAGCTTTGGGATTCAAACCACTGCCTGTAACTAGTATAAATGGGAGAGTTTCACTCTAAAAAGCAAGAGAATGTACTGGGAAAGCATCCTTTGTGAAGTTTTGAGTCAAAATAAAAAAAGTGTACAGCAGGCGTTGGGAACCATTTTTAAGCAATAAAAACTGCAAATGTTTGTAAAACTCCAACCAAAGCTTTGGGATTCAAACCACTGCCTGTAACTAGTATAAAGGGGAGAGTTTTACTCTAAAAAGCAAGATAATTTACTGGGAAAGCATCCTTTGTGAAGTTATGAGTTACAATAAAAAAAAGTGTACAGCAGAGGGAGCTGGGAAGCATTTTTAAGCAATAAAAACTGCAAATGTGTGTAAAACTCCAACCAAAGCTTTGGGATTCAAACCACTGCCTTTAACTAGTATAAAGGGGAGAGTTTTACTCTAAAAAGCAAGAGAATGTACTCTGAAAGCATCCTTTGTGAAGTTATGAGTCAAAATGAAAACGTTTCAGCAATAAACACTGCAAATGTTTGTAAAACTCCAACCAAAGCTTTGGGATTCAAACCACTGCCTGTAACTAGAATAAAGGGGAGAGTTTTATTCTAAAAAGCAAGGAAATTTACTGGGAAACAATCCTTTGTGAAGTTATGAGTTACAATAAAAAAAGTGTACAGCAGAGGGACCTGGGAAGCATTTTTAAGCAATAAAAACGGCAAATGTTTGTAAAACTCTAACCAAAGCTTTGGGATTCAAACCACTGCCTGTAACTAGTATAAAGGGGAGAGTTTTACTCTAAAAAGCAAGAGAATTTACTGGGAAAGCATCCTTTGTGAAGTTATGAGTTTCAATAAAAAAAGTGTACAGCAGAGGGAGCTGAGAAGCAATTTTAAGCAATAAAAACAGCAAATGTGTGTAAAATTCCAACCAAAGCTTTGGGATTCAAACCACTGCCTGTAACTAGTATAAAAGGGAGAGTTTTACTCTAAAATGCAAGAGAATTTACTTGGAAAGCATCCTTTGTGAAGTTATGAGTCAAAATGAAAAAGTTTCAGAAATAAACCTGCAAAAGTTTGTAAAACTCCAACCAAAGCTTTGGGATTCAAACCACTGCCTGTAACTAGTATAAATGGGAGAGTTTCACTCTAAAAAGCAAGAGAATGTACTGGGAAAGCATCCTTTGTGAAGTTTTGAGTCAAAATAAAAAAAGTGTACAGCAGGCGTTGGGAACCATTTTTAAGCAATAAAAACTGCAAATGTTTGTAAAACTCCAACCAAAGCTTTGGGATTCAAACCACTGCCTGTAACTAGTATAAAGGGGAGAGTTTTACTCTAAAAAGCAAGATAATTTACTGGGAAAGCATCCTTTGTGAAGTTATGAGTTACAATAAAAAAAAGTGTACAGCAGAGGGAGCTGGGAAGCATTTTTAAGCAATAAAAACTGCAAATGTGTGTAAAACTCCAACCAAAGCTTTGGGATTCAAACCACTGCCTTTAACTAGTATAAAGGGGAGAGTTTTACTCTAAAAAGCAAGAGAATGTACTCTGAAAGCATCCTTTGTGAAGTTATGAGTTTCAATAAAAAAAAGTGTACAGCAGAGGGAGCTGGGGAGCATTTTTAAGCAATAAAAACTGCAAATGTGTGTAAAACTCCAACCAAAGCTTTGGGATTCAAACCACTGCCTGTAACTAGTATAAAGGGGAGAGTTTTACTCTTAAATATAAGAGAATTTACTTGGAAAGCATCATTTGTGAAGTTAAGAGTCAAAATAAACAAAGTGTACAGCAGGCGCTGGGAAGCATTTTTAAGCAATAAAACTGCAAATGTTTGTAAAAGTCCAACCAAAGCTTTGGGATTCAAACCACTGCCTGTAACTAGTATAAAGGGGAGAGTTCTACTCTCCAAAGCAAGAGAATTTACTGGGAAAGCATAATTTGTGAAGTTATGAGTTACTTTAAAAAAAGTGTACAGCAGAGGGAGCTGGGAAGCATTTTTAAGCAATAAAAACTGCAAATGTGTGTAAAACTCCAACCAAAGCTTTGGGATTCAAACCACTGCATGTAACTAGTATAAAGGGGAGGGTTTTACTCTAAAATGCAAGAGAATTTACTTGGAAATCATCCTTTGGGAAGTTTGAGTCAAAATAAAAAGAGTGTACAGCAGGTGCTGGGAAGCATTTTTCAGCAATAAAAACTGCAAATGTGTGTAAAACTCCAACCAAAGCTTTGGGATTCAAACCACTGCCTGTAACTAGTATAAAGGGGAGAGTTTTACTCTGAAAAGCAAGAGTATTTACTGGGAAAGCATCCTTTGTGAAGTTATGAGTGAAAATAAAAAAAGTGTACAGCAGGCGCTGGGAAGCATATTTCAGCAATAAAAACAGCAAATGTGTGTAAAACTCCAACCAAAGCTTTGGGATTCAAACCACTGCCTGTAACTAGTATAACGGGGAGAGTTATACTCCAAAAAAAAAAAAGACTTTCCTGGGAAAGCATCCTTTTTGAAGTTATTATTCAAAATAAAAAAAAGTGTACAGCAGGCGCTGGGAAGCATTTTTAAGCAATAAAAACAACAAATGTGTGTAAAACTCCAACCAAAGCTTTGGGATTCAAACCAATGCCTGTAACTAGTATAAAGGGGAGAGTTCTCTTCGAAAAAGCAAGAGAATTTACTGGGAAAGCATCCTTTGTGAAGTTATCAGTGAAAATAAAAAAAGTGTACAGCAGGCGCTGGGAAGCATTTCTCAGCAATAAAAACTGCAAATGTGTGTAAAACATCAACCAAAGCTTTGGGATTCAAACCACTGTCTGTAACTAGTATTACGGGGAGAGTTATACTATAAAAAACAAGAGACTTTACTGGGAAAGCATCCTTTGTGAAGTTATGAGTCAAAATAAATAAAATTCTACAGCAGGCGCTGGGAAGCATTTTTAAGTCATAAAAACAGCAAATGTGTGTAAAACTCCAACCAAAGCTTTGGGATTCAAACCACTCCCTGTAACTAGTATCAAGGGGAGAGTTCTACTCTAAAAAGCAAGAAACTTTACTGGGAAAGCATCCTTTGTGAATTTACAAGTGAAAATAAAAAAAGTGTACAGCAGGCGCTGGGAAGCATTTTTAAGCAATAAAAACAGCAAATGTGTGTAAAACTCCAACCAAAGCTTTGGGATTCAAACCACTGCCTGTAACTAGTATCAAGGGGAGAGTTCTACTCTAAAAAGCAAGATAATTTACTGGGAAAGCATCCTTTGTGAAGTTTTGAGTCAAAATAAAAAAAGTGTACAGCAGAGGGAGCTGGGGAGCATTTTTAAGCAATAAAAACAGCAAATGAGTGTAAAACTCCAACCAAAGCTTTGGGATTCAAACCACTGCCTGTAACTAAAATAACGGGGAGAGTTATACTCTAAAAAACATGAGACTTTACTGGGAAAGCATCCTTTGTGAAGTTATGAATGACAATAACAAAAGTGAACAGCAGAGGGAGCTGGGGAGAATTTTTAAGTCATAAAAACAGCAAATGTGTGTAAAATTCCAACCAAAGCTTTGGGATTCAAACCACTGCCTCTAACGAGTATCAAGGGGAGAGTGCTACTCTAAAAAGCAAGAGAATTTACTGGGAAAGCATCCTTTGTGAATTTATAAGTGAAAATAAAAAAAGTATACAGCAGGCGCTGGGAACCATTTTTAAGCAATAAAAACAGCAAATGTGTGTAAAACTCCAACCAAAGCTTTGAGATTCAAACCACTCCCTGTAACTAGTAGCAAGGAGAGAGTTCTACTCTAAAAAGCAAGAGACTTTACTGGGAAAGCATCCTTTGTGAATTTATAAGTGAAAATAAAAAAAGTGTACAGCAGGCGCTGTGAACCATTTTTAAGCAATAAAAACAGCAAATGAGTGTAAAACTCCAACCAAAGCTTTGGGATTCAAACCACTGCCTGTAACTCGGATAACGGGGAGAGTTTTACTCCAAAAAAACAAGAGACTTTCCTGGGAAAGCATCCTTTTTGAAGTTATTAGTCAAAATAAAAAAACGTGTACAGCAGGTGCTGGGAAGAATTTTTCAGCAATAAAAACAACACGTGTGTAAAACTCCAACCAAAGCTTTGGGATTCAAACCACTGCCTCTAACGAGTATCAAGGGGAGAGTGCTACTCTAAAAAGCAAGAGAATTTACTGGGAAAGCATCCTTTGTGAATTTATAAGTGAAAATAAAAAAAGTATACAGCAGGCGCTGGGAACCATTTTTAAGCAATAAAAACAGCAAATGTGTGTAAAACTCCAACCAAAGCTTTGAGATTCAAACCACTCCCTGTAACTAGTAGCAAGGAGAGAGTTCTACTCTAAAAAGCAAGAGACTTTACTGGGAAAGCATCCTTTGTGAATTTATAAGTGAAAATAAAAAAAGAGTACAGCAGGCGCTGTGAACCATTTTTAAGCAATAAAAACAGCAAATGTGTGTAAAACTCCAACCAAAGCTTTGGGATTCAAACCACTGCCTGTAACTAGTATCAAGGGGAGAGGTCTACTCTAAAAAGCAAGAGAATTTACTGGGGAAGCATCCTTTGTGAAGTTTTGAGTCAAAATAAAAAAAGTGTACAGCAGGCGCTGGGAAGCATTTTTAAGCGATAAAAACTGCAAATGTGTGTAAAACTCCAACCAAAGCTTTGTGATTCAAACCACTGCCTGTAACTCACATAAAGGGGAGAGTTTTACTCTGAAAAGCAAGAGAATTTTCTGGGAAAGCATCCTTTGTGAAGTTATGAGTTACAAAAAAAAAGTGTACAGCAGAGGGAGCTGGGAAGCATTTTTAAGCAATAAAAACTGCAAATGTGTGTAAAACTCCAAACAAAGCTTTGGGATTCAAACCACTGACTGTAACTAGTATAAAGGGGAGAGTTCTACTCGAAAAAGCAAGAGAATTTACTGGGAAAGCATCCTTTGTGAAGTTATGAGTCAAAATAAAAAAAAGTGTACAGCAGGCGCTGGGAAGCATTTTCAAGCAATAGAAACTGCAAATGTTTGTAAAACTCCAACCAAAGCTTTGGGATTCAAACCACTGCCTGTAACTAGTATACAGGGGTGAGTTTTACTCTAAAATGCAAGAGAATTTAATTGGAAAGCATCCTTTGTGAAGTTATGAGTCAAAATAAAAAAATTGTACAGCATGCGCTGGGAAGCATTTTTAAGCAATAAAAACAGCAAATGTGTGTAAAACTCCAACCAAAGCTTTGGGAATCAAACCACTCCCTGTAACTAGTATCAAGGGGAGAGTTCTACGCTAAAAAGCAAGATACTTTACTGGGAAAGCATCCTTTGTGAATTTATAAGTGAAAATAAAAAAAGTGTACAGCAGGCGCTGGGAAGCATTTTTAAGCGATAAAAACTGCAAATGTGTGTAAAACTCCAACCAAAGCTTTGGGATTCAAACCACTGCCTGTAACTAGGATAACGGGGAGAGTTTTACTCCAAAAAAACAAGAGACTTTCCTGGGAAAGCATCCTTTTTGAAGTTATTAGTCAAAATAAAAAAACGTGTACAGCAGGCGCTGGGAAGCATTTTTCAGCAATAAAAACAACACATGTGTGTAAAACTCCAACCAAAGCTTTGGGATTCAAACCACTGCCTGTAACTAGTATAACGGGGAGAGTTATACTCTAAAAAACAAGAGACTTTACTGGGAAAGCATCCTTTGTGAAGTTATGAGTTACAATAAATAAAAGTGTACAGCAGAGGGAGCTGGGAAGCATTTTTAAGCAATAAAAACTGCAAATGTGTGTAAAACTCCAACCAAAGCTTTAGGATTCAAACCACTGCCTGTAACTCACATAAAGGGGAGAGTTTTACTCTGAAAAGCAAGAGAATTTTCTGGGAAAGCATCCTTTGTGAAGTTATGAGTTACAAAAAAAAAGTGTACAGCAGAGGGAGCTGGGAAGCATTTTTAAGCAATAAAAACTGCAAATGTGTGTAAAACTCCAAACAAAGCTTTGGGATTCAAACCACTGACTGTAACTAGTATAAAGGGGAGAGTTTTACTCTAAAAAACAAGCGACTTTACTGGGAAAGCATTTCTTTGTGAAGGTATGAATGAAAATATAAAAAAGTGTACAGCAAGCTCTGGGAAGAATTTTTAAGCAATAAAAAAAGCAAATGTGTGTAAAACTCCAACCAAAGCTTTGGGATTCAAACCACTGCCTGTAACTCGTATAAAGGAGAGAGTTTTACTCTAAAATGCAAGAGACTTTACTGGGAAAGCCTCCTTTGTGAAGTTCTGAGTTACAATAAAAAAAGTGTCCAGCAGAGGGAGCTGGGAAGCATTTTTATGCAAAAAAAACTGCAAATGTGTGTAAAACTCCAACCAAAGCTTTGGGATTCAAACCACTGCCTGTAACTAGTATGAAGGGGAGAGTTCTACTCTCAAAAGCAAGAGACCTTACTGGGAAAGCATCATTTATGAAGTTATGAGTTACAATATAAAAAGTGTACAGCAGGCGCTGGAAAGCATTTTTAAGCAATAAAAACAGCAAATGTGTGTCAAACTCCAACCAAAGCTTTGAGATTCAAACCACTGCCTGTAACTAGTATAGAGGGGAGAGTTTTACTCTAAAAAGCAAGAGAATTTACAGGAAAAGCATCCTTATTGAAGTTATGAGTTACAAAAAAAAAAGTGTTCAGCAGAGGGAGATGGGAAGCATTTCTAAGCGATTAAAAACTGCAAATGTGTGGAAAACTCCAACCAAAGAATTTGGGATTCTAACCACTGCCTGTAACTTGTATAAAGGGGAGAGTTTTACTCTAAAATGCAAGAGAATTGATTTGGAAATCATCCTTTGTGAAGTTATGAGTCAAAATAAAACATGTGTACAGCAGAGGGAGCAGGCAAGCATTTTTAAGCAATAAAAACTGCAAATGTGTGTAAAATTTCAACCAAAGCTTTGGGATTCAAACCACTGCCTGTAACTAGTATAAAGGGGAGAGTTCTACTCTAAAAAACAAGCGACTTTACTGGGAAAGCATCCTTTGTGAAGTTTTGAATGAAAATAAAAAAAGTGTACAGCAGGCTCTGGGAAGCATTTTTAAGCAATAAAAAAAGCAAATGTGTGTAAAACTCCAACCAAAGCTTTGGGATTCCAAACCACTGCCTGTAACGAGTTTAAAGGGGTTAGTTTTACTCTAAAAAGCAAGTGAATTTACTGGGAAAGCATCCTTTGTGAAGTTATGAGTTACAACAGAAAAAGTGTCCAGCAGAAGGAGCTGGGAAGCATTTTTAAGCAATAAAAACTGCAAATGTGTGTAAAACTCCAAACAAAGCTTTGGGATTCAAACCACTGCCTGTAACTTGTATAAAGGGGAGAGTTCTACTCTCAAAAACAAGAGAATTTACTGGGAAACCATCCTTTGTGAAGTTATGAGTCAAAACAAAAAAAGTGGACAGCAGAGGGAGCTGGGAATCATTTTCAAGCAATAAAAATAGCAAATGTGTGGAAAACTACAACCAAAGCTTTGGGCTTCAAACCACTGCCTGTAACGAGTATTAAGGGGAGAGTTCTACTCTAAAAAGCAAGAGACTTTATTGGGAAAGCATCCTTTGTGAAGTTATGAGTCAAAACAAAAAAAGTGTACAGCAGGCACTGGGAAGCATTTTTAAGCGATAAAAACTGCAAAGGTGTGTAAAACTCCAACCAAAGCTTTGGGATTCAAACCACTGCCTGTAACTAGAATAAAGGGGAGCATTTTACTCTAAAATGCAAGAGAATTTACTTCGAAAGCATCCTTTGTGAAGTCATGAGTCAAAATAAAAAAAAGTCTACAGCAGTCGCTGGGAAGCATTTTTAAGCAATAAAAACTGCAAATGTTTGTAAAACTCCAACCAAAGCTTTGGGATTCAAACCACTGCCTGTAACTCGTATAAAGGGGAGAGTTTTATTCTCAAAAGCAAGAGAATTTACTGGGAAAGCATCCTTTGTGAAGTTATGAGTTACAATAAAAAAAGTGTACAGCAGAGGGAGCTGGGAAGCATTTTTAAGCAATAAAAACTGCAAATGTGTGTAAAACTCCAACCAAAGCTTAGGGATTCAAATCACTGCCCGTAACTAGTATAACGGGGAGAGTTATACTCCAAAAAACAAGAGACTATACTTGGAAAGCATCCTTTGTGAAGTTATGAGTCAAAATTTAAAAAAAGTGTACAGCAGGCGCTAGGAAGCATTTTTAAGCAATAAAAACAGCAAATGTGTGTAAAACTCCAACCAAAGCTTTGGGATTCAAAACACTGCCTGTAACTAGTATAAAGGGGAGCGTTTTACTCTAAAAAGCAAGAGAATGTACTGGGAAAGCATCCTTTGTGAAGTTATGAGTTTCAATAAAAAAAGTGTACAGCAGAGGGAGCTGGCAAGCATTTTTAAGCAATAAAAACTGCAAATGTGTGTAAAACTCCAACCAAAGCTTTGGGATTCAAACCACTGACTGTAACTAGTAAAAAGGGGAGAGTTATACTCCAAAAAACAAGAGACTATACTTGGAAAGCATCCTTTGTGAAGTTATGAGTCAAAATTTAAAAAAAGTGTACAGCAGGCGCTAGGAAGCATTTTTAAGCAATAAAAACAGCAAATGTGTGTAAAACTCCAACCAAAGCTTTGGGATTCAAAACACTGCCTGTAACTAGTATAAAGGGGAGCGTTTTACTCTAAAAAGCAAGAGAATGTACTGGGAAAGCATCCTTTGTGAAGTTATGAGTTTCAATAAAAAAAGTGTACAGCAGAGGGAGCTGGCAAGCATTTTTAAGCAATAAAAACTGCAAATGTGTGTAAAACTCCAACCAAAGCTTTGGGATTCAAACCACTGACTGTAACTAGTAAAAAGGAGAGAGGTCTCCTCTGAAAAGCAAGAGACTTTAATGGGAAAGCATCCTTTGTGAAGTTATGAGTGAAAATAAAAAAAGTGTACAGCAGAGGGAGCTGGCAAGCATTTTTAAGCAATAACAACTGCAAATGTGTGTAAAACTCCAACCAAAGCTTTGGGAATCAAACCACTGCCTGTAACTCGTATAAAGGGGACAGTTTTATTCTCAAAAGCAAGAGAATTTACTGGGAAAGCATCCTTTGTGAAGTTATGAGTCAAAATTAAAAAAAGGTGTACAGCAGGCGCTAGGAAGCACTTTTAAGCAATAAAAACAGCAAATGTGTGTAAAACTCCAACCAAAGCTTTGGGATTCAAACCACTGGCTGTAACTCGTATAAAGGGGAGAGTTTTACTCTAAAATGCAAGAGACTTTACTGGGAAAGCATCCTTTGTGAAGTTCTGAGTTACAATAAAAAAAGGTGTCCAGCAGAGGGAGCTGGGAAGCATTTTTATGCAATAAAAACTGCAAATGTGTGTAAAACTCCAACCAAAGCTTTGGGATTCAAACCATTGCCTGTAACTAGTATAAAGGGGAGAGTTCTACTCTCAAAAGCAAGAGACCATACTGGGAAAGCATCATTTGTGAAGTTATGAGTTACAATAAAAAAAGTGTACAGCAGGCGCTGGGAAGCATTTTTAAGCAATAAAAACAGCAAATGTGTGTCAAACTCCAACCAAAGCTTTGGGATTCAAACCACTGCCTCTAACTCGTATGAAAGGGAGAGTTTTACTCTCAAATGCAAGAGAATTTACTTGGAAAGCATCCTTTTTGAAGTTATTATTCAAAATAAAAAAAAGTGTACAGCAGAGGCTGGGAAGCATTTTTAAGCAATAAAAACAACAAATGTGTGTAAAACTCCAAACAAAGCTTTGGGATTCAAACCAATGCCTGTAACTAGTATAAAGGGGAGAGTTCTCTTCGAAAAAGCAAGAGAATTTACTGGGAAAGCATCCTTTGTGAAGTTATCAGTGAAAATAAAAAAAGTGTACAGCAGGCGCTGGGAAGCATTTCTCAGCAATAAAAACTGCAAATGTGTGTAAAACATCAACCAAAGCTTTGGGATTCAAACCACTGTCTGTAAATAGTATTACGGGGAGAGTTATACTATAAAAAACAAGAGACTTTACTGGGAAAGCATCCTTTGTGAAGTTATGAGTCAAAATAAATACAATTCTACAGCAGGCGCTAGGAAGCATTTTTAAGCAATAAAAACAGCAAATGTGTGTAAAACTCCAACCAAAGCTTTGGGATTCAAACCACTGCCTGTAACTCGTATAAACGGGAGAGTTTTACTGTAAAAAGCAAGAGAATTTACTGGGAAAGCATCCTTTGTGAAGTTATGAGTTAAAATAAAAAAGTGTACAGCAGAGGGAGCTGGGGAGCATTTTTAAGTAATAAAAACAGCAAATGTGTGTAAAACTCCAACCAAAGCTTTGGGATTCAAACGACTGCTTGTAACTAGTATAAAGGGGAGAGTTTTACTCTAAAAAACAAGCGACTTTACTGGGAAAGCATTTCTTTGTGAAGGTATGAATGAAAATATAAAAAAGTGTACAGCAAGCTCTGGGAAGAATTTTTAAGCAATAAAAAAAGCAAATGTGTGTAAAACTCCAACCAAAGCTTTGGGATTCAAACCACTGCCTGTAACTCGTATAAAGGAGAGAGTTTTACTCTAAAATGCAAGATACTTTACTGGGAAAGCATCCTTTGTGAAGTTATGAGTTACAATAAAAAAAGTGTCCAGCAGAGGGAGCTGGGAAGCATTTTTATGCAAAAAAAACTGCAAATGTGTGTCAAACTCCAACCAAAGCTTTGGGATTCAAACCACTGCCTGTAACTAGTATGAAGGGGAGAGTTCTACTCTCAAAAGCAAGAGACCTTACTGGGAAAGCATCATTTATGAAGTTATGAGTTACAATATAAAAAGTGTACAGCAGGCGCTGGAAAGCATTTTTAAGAAATAAAAACAGCAAATGTGTGTCAAACTCCAACCAAAGCTTTGAGATTCAAACCACTCCCTGTAACTAGTATAGAGGGGAGAGTTTTACTCTAAAAAGCAAGAGAATTTACAGCAAAAGCATCCTTATTGAAGTTATGAGTTACAATAAAAAAAGTGTTCAGCAGAGGGAGATGGGAAGCATTTCTAAGCGATTAAAAACTGCAAATGTGTGGAAAACTCCAACCAAAGAATTTGGGATTCTAACCACTGCCTGTAACTTGTATAAAGGGGAGAGTTTTACTCTAAAATGCAAGAGAATTGATTTGGAAATCATCCTTTGTGAAGTTATGAGTCAAAATAAAACATGTGTACAGCAGAGGGAGCAGGCAAGCATTTTTAAGCAATAAAAACTGCAAATGTGTGTAAAATTTCAACCAAAGCTTTGGGATTCAAACCACTGCCTGTAACTAGTATAAAGGGGAGAGTTCTACTCTAAAAAACAAGCGACTTTACTGGGAAAGCATCCTTTGTGAAGTTTTGAATGAAAATAAAAAAAGTGTACAGCAGGCTCTGGGAAGCATTTTTAAGCAATAAAAAAAGCAAATGTGTGTAAAACTCCAACCAAAGCTTTGGGATTCCAAACCACTGCCTGTAACGAGTTTAAAGGGGTTAGTTTTACTCTAAAAAGCAAGAGAATTTACTGGGAAAGCATCCTTTGTGAAGTTATGAGTTACAACAGAAAAAGTGTCCAGCAGAGGGAGCTGGGAAGCATTTTTAAGCAATAAAAACTGCAAATGTGTGTAAAACTCCAAACAAAGCTTTGGGATTCAAACCACTGCCTGTAACTTGTATAAAGGGGAGAGTTCTACTCTCAAAAACAAGAGAATTTACTGGGAAACCATCCTTTGTGAAGTTATGAGTCAAAACAAAAAAAGTGGACAGCAGAGGGAGCTGGGAATCATTTTCAAGCAATAAAAATAGCAAATGTGTGGAAAACTACAACCAAAGCTTTGGGCTTCAAACCACTGCCTGTAACGAGTATTAAGGGGAGAGTTCTACTCTAAAAAGCAAGAGACTTTATTGGGAAAGCATCCTTTGTGAAGTTATGAGTCAAAACAAAAAAAGTGTACAGCAGGTGCTGGGAAGCATTTTTAAGCGATAAAAACTGCAAAGGTGTGTAAAACTCCAACCAAAGCTTTGGGATTCAAACCACTGCCTGTAACTAGAATAAAGGGGAGAATTTTACTCTAAAATGCAAGAGAATTTACTTCGAAAGCATCCTTTGTGAAGTTATGAGTCAAAATAAAAAAAAGTCTACAGCAGTCGCTGGGAAGCATTTTTAAGCAATAAAAACTGCAAATGTTTGTAAAACTCCAACCAAAGCTTTGGGATTCAAACCACTGCCTGTAACTCGTATAAAGGGGAGAGTTTTATTCTCAAAAGCAAGAGAATTTACTGGGAAAGCATCCTTTGTGAAGTTATGAGTTACAATAAAAAAAGTGTACAGCAGAGGGAGCTGGGAAGCATTTTTAAGCAATAAAAACTGCAAATGTGTGTAAAACTCCAACCAAAGCTTAGGGATTCAAATCACTGCCCGTAACTAGTATAACGGGGAGAGTTATACTCCAAAAAACAAGAGACTATACTTGGAAAGCATCCTTTGTGAAGTTATGAGTCAAAATTTAAAAAAAGTGTACAGCAGGCGCTAGGAAGCATTTTTAAGCAATAAAAAAAGCAAATGTGTGTAAAACTCCAACCAAAGCTTTGGGATTCAAAACACTGCCTGTAACTAGTATAAAGGGGAGCGTTTTACTCTAAAAAGCAAGAGAATGTACTGGGAAAGCATCCTTTGTGAAGTTATGAGTTTCAATAAAAAAAGTGTACAGCAGAGGGAGCTGGCAAGCATTTTTAAGCAATAAAAACTGCAAATGTGTGTAAAACTCCAACCAAAGCTTTGGGATTCAAACCACTGACTGTAACTAGTAAAAAGGGGAGAGGTCTCCTCTGAAAAGCAAGAGACTTTAATGGGAAAGCATCCTTTGTGAAGTTATGAGTGAAAATAAAAAAAGTGTACAGCAGAGGGAGCTGGCAAGCATTTTTAAGCAATAACAACTGCAAATGTGTGTAAAACTCCAACCAAAGCTTTGGGATTCAAACCACTGCCTGTAACTCGTATAAAGGGGACAGTTTTATTCTCAAAAGCAAGAGAATTTACTGGGAAAGGATCCTTTGTGAAGTTATGAGTCAAAATTAAAAAAAAGTGTACAGCAGGCGCTAGGAAGCATTTTTAAGCAATAAAAACATGAAATGTGTGTAAAACTCCAACCAAAGCTTTGGGATTCAAAACACTGCCTGTAACTAGTATAAAGGAGAGCGTTTTACTCTAAAAAGCAAGAGAATGTACTGGGAAAGCATCCTTTGTGAAGTTTTGAGTTAAAATAAAAAAAGTGTACAGCAGAGGAAGCTGGGAAGCATTTTTAAGCGATAAAAACTGCAAATGTGTGTAAAACTCCAAACAAAGCTTTGGGATTCAAACCACTGCCAGTAACTAGTATAAAGGGGATAGTTTTACTCTAAAATGCAAGAGAATTTACCTGGAAAGCATCCTTTGTGAAGTTTTGAGTTAAAATAAAAAAAGTGTACAGCAGAGGGAGCTGGGGAGCATTTTTAAGCAATAAAAACAGCAAATGTGTGTAAAACTCCAACCAAAGCTTTCGTATTCAAACAATTGCCTGTAACACGTATAAAGGGGATAGTTTTACTCGAAAAAGCAAGAAAATATACTGGGAAACCATCCTTTGCGAAGTTATGAGTTACATTAAAAAAAGTGTACAGCAGAGGAAGCTGGGAAGCATTTTTAAGCGATAAAAACTGCAAAAATGTGTAAAACTCCAAACAAAGCTTTGGGATTCAAACCACTGGCAGTAACTAGTATAAAGGGGATAGTTTTACTCTAAAATGCAAGAGAATTTACCTGGAAAGCATCCTTTGTGAAGTTTTGAGTCAAAATAAAAAAAGTGTACAGCAGAGGGAGGTGGGAAGCATTTTTAAGCAATAAAAACTGCAAATGTGTGTAAAACTCCAAACAAAGCTTTGGGATTCAAACCACTGCCTGTAACTAGTATAAAGGGGAGAGTTATACTCTGAAAAGCAAGAGACTTTATTGGGAAAGCATCCTTTGTGAAGTTATGAGTCAAAACAAAAAAAGTGAAACGCAGGCATTGGGAAGCATTTTTAAGCGATAAAAACTGCAAATGTGTGTAAAACTCCAACCAAAGGTTTGGGATTCAAACCACTCCCTGTAACTAGTATAAAGGGGAGAGTTATACTCTGAAAAGCAAGAGAATTTACTGGGAAAGCATCCTTTGTGAAGTTATGAGTTAAAATAAAAAAAGTGGACAGCAGGCGATAGGAAGCATTTTTAAGCAATAAAAACTGCAAATGTGTGTAAAACTCCAAACAAAGCTTTGGGATTAAAACCACTGCCTGTAACTAGTATAAAGGGGAGCGTTTTATTCTCAAAAGCAAGAGAATTTACTGCGAAAGCATCCTTTGTGAAGTTATGAGTTAAAATAAAAAAAGTGTACAGCAGAGGGAGCTGGGGAGCATTTTTAAGCAATAAAAACAGCAAATGTGTGTAAAACTCCAACCAAAGCTTTGGTATTCAAACAATTGCCTGTAACACGTATAAAGGGGATAGTTTTACTCGAAAAAGCAAGAGAATTTTCTGGGAAAGCATCCTTTGTGAAGTTCTGAGTTACATTAAAAAAAGTGTACAGCAGAGGAAGCTGGGAAGCATTTTTAAGCGATAAAAACTGCAAATGTGTGTAAAACTCCAAATAAAGCTTTGGGATTCAAACCACTGCCTGTAACTAGTATAAAGGGGAATGTGTTACTCTAAAATGCAAGAGAATTTACCTGGAAAGCATCCTTTGTGAAGTGATGAGTTAAAATAAAAAAGTGTACAGCAGAGGGAGCTGGGGAGCAATTTATAAGCAATAAAAACAGCAAATGTGTGTAAAACTCCAACCAAAGCTTTGGTATTCAAACAATTGCCTGTAACACGTATAAAGGGGATAGTTTTACTCGAAAAAGCAAGAGAATTTTATGGGAAAGCATCCTTTGTGAAGTTATGAGTTAAAATAAAAAAAGTGGACAGCAGGCGATAGGAAGCATTTTTAAGCAATAAAAACTGCAAATGTGTGTAAAACTCCAAACAAAGCTTTGGGATTAAAACCACTGCCTGTAACTAGTATCAAGGGGATAGTTTTACTAAAAAAGGCAAGATAATTTACTGGGAAAGCATCTTTGTGAAGTTATGAGTTACAATAAAAAAAGTGTACAGCAGAGGGAGCTGGGGAGCATTTTTAAGTAATAAAAACAGCAAATGTGTGTAAAACTCCAACCAAAGCTTTGGGATTCAAACCACTGCCTGTAACTAGTTTAAAGGGGAGAGTTCTACTCTAAAAAGCAAGAGACTTTACTGGGAAAGCATCCTTTGTGAAGTTATGAGTGAAAATCAAAAAAGTGTACAGCAGGCGCTGGGAACCATTTTTAAGCAATAAAAACAGCAAATGTGTGTAAAACTCCAACCAAAGCTTTGGGATTCAAACCACTTTCTGTAACTAGTATAAAGGGGAGAGTTTTACTGTAAAAAGCAAGAGACTTTACTGGGAAAGCATCCTTTGTGAAGTTATGAGTGAAAATCAAAAAAGTGTACAGCAGGCGCTGGGAACCATTTTTAAGCAATAAAAACAGCAAATGTTTGTAAAACTCCAGCCAAAGCTTTGGGATTCAAACCACTGCCTGTAACTATTATAAAGGGGAGAGTTTTACTCAAAAATGCAAAAGACTTTCCTGGGAAAGCATCCTTTGTGAAGTTCTGAGTTACAATTTAAAAAGTGTACAGAAGAGGGAGCTGGGGAGCATTTTTATGTCATAAAAACAGCAAATGTGTGTAAAACTCCAACCAAAGCTTTGGGATTCAAACCACTGCCTGTAACTAGAACAAAGGGGAGAGTTTTATTCTAAAAATCAAGAGAATTTACTGGGAAAGCATCCTTTGTGAAGTTATGAGTCAAAATAAAAAAAGTGTACAGCAGGCGCTGGGAAGCATTTTTAAGCGATAAAAACTGCAAATGTGTGTAAAAATCTAACCAAAGCTTTGGGATTCAAACCACTGTCTGTAACTAGTATCAAGGGTAGAGTTCTACTATAAAAAGTAAGAGTCTTTACTGGGAAAGCATCCTTTGTGAATTTATAAATGAAAATAAAAAAAGTGTACAGCAGGCGCTGGGAAGCATTTTTAAGCAATAAAAACAGCAAATGTGTGTGAAACTCCAACCAAAGCTTTGGGATTCAAACCACTGCCTGTAACTAGTATAAAGCGGAGAGTTCAACTAAAAAAGGCAAGAGAATTTACTGGGAAAGCATCCTTTGTGAAGTTATGAGTGAAAATAAAAAAAGTGTACAGCAGGCGCTGGGAAGCATTTTTCAGCAATAAAAACTGCAAATGTGTGTAAAACTCCAACCAAAGCTTTGGGATTCAAACCACTGCCCGTAACTAGTATAACGGGGAGAGTTATACTCCAAAAAGTAAGAGACTTTACTTGGAAAGCATCCTTTGTGAAGTTATGAGTCAAAATAAAAAAAAGTGTACAGCAGGCGCTGGGAAGCATTTTTCAGCAATAAAAACAGCAAATGTGTTTAAAGCTCAAACCAAAGCTTTGGGTTTCAAACCACTGCCTGTAACTCGTATAAAGGGGAGAGTTTTACTCTCAAAAGCAAGAGAATTTACTGGGAAAGCATCCTTTGTGAAGTTATGAGTCAAAATCAAAAAAGTGTACAGCAGAGGGAGTTGGGAAGCATTTTTAAGCAATAAAAACTAGAAATGTATGTAAAACTCCAAACAAAGCTTTGGGATTCAAACCACTGCCTGTAACTAGTATAAAGGGGAGAGTTTTACTCTCAAAAGCAAGAGACTTTACTTGGAAAGCATCCTTTGTGAAGTTATGAGTGAAAATAAAAAAGGTGTACAGCAGGCGCTGGGAAGCATTTTTCAGCAATAAAAACAGCAAATGTGCGTAAAACTCCAACCAAAGCTTTGGGATTCAAACCACTGCCTGTAACTAGTATAAAGGGGAGAGTTTTACTCTAAAATGCAAGAGAATTTACTTGGAAAGCATCCTTTGTGAAGTTATGAGTCAAAATAAAAAAAGTGTGCAGCAGGGGCTGGGAAGCATTTTTCAGCAATAAAAACTGCAAATGTGTGTAAAACTCCAAACAAAGCTTTGGGATTCAAACCACTGCCTGTAACTAGTATAAAGGGGAGAGTTTTACTCTAAAATGCAAGAGAATTTACTGGGAAAGCATCTTTATGAAGTTATGAGTTACAATAAAAAATGTGTACAGCAGAGGGAGCAGGGGAGGATTTTTAAATCATAAAAACAGCAAATGTGTGTAAAACTCCAACCAAAGCTTTGGGATTCAAACCACTTTCTGTAACTAGTATAAAGGGGAGAGTTTTACTCTCAAAAGCAAGAGAATTTACTGGGAAAGCATCCTTTGTGAAGTTCTGAGTCAAAATAAAAAAAGTTTACAAAGGCGCTGGGAAGCATTTTTCAGCAATAAAAACTGCAAATGTGTATAAAACTCCAACCAAAGCTTTGGGATTTAAACCACAACCTGCAACTTGTATAAAGCGGAGTGTTATACGATAAAAACAAGAGAATTTACTGGGAAAGAATCCTTTGTGAAGTATGAGTTAAAATAAAAAAAGTGTACAGCAGAGGGAGCTGGGGAGCATTTTTAAGTAATAAAAACAGCAAATGTGTGTAAAACTCCAACCAAAGCTTTGGTATTCAAACAATTGCCTGTAACACGTATAAAGGGGATAGTTTTACTCGAAAAAGCAAGAGAATTTTCTGGGAAAGCATCCTTTGTGAAGTTATGAGTTCAAATAAAAAAAGTGTACAGCAGAGGGAGCTGGGGAGCATTTTTAAGTAATAAAAACAGCAAATGTGTGTAAAACTCCAACCAAAGCTTTGGGATTCAAACCACTGCCTGCAACTCGTATAAACGGGAGAGTTTTACTGTAAAAAGCAAGAGAATTCACTGGGAAAGAATCCTTTGTGAAGTTATGAGTTCAAATAAAAAAAGTGTACAGCAGATGGAGCTGGGGAGCATTTTTATGTAATAAAAACAGCAAATGTGTGTAAAACTCCAACCAAAGCTTTGGGATTCAAACCACTGCCTGCAACTAGAACAAAGAGGAGAGTTTTATTCTAAAAATCAAGAGAATTTACTGGGAAAGCATCCTTTGTGAAGTTATGAGTCAACATAAAAAAAGTGTACAGCAGGCGCTGGGAAGCATTTTTAAGCGATAAAAACTGCAAATGTGTGTAAAACTCCAACCAAAGCTTTGGGATTCAAACCACTGCCTGTAACTAGTATCAAGGGTAGAGTTCTACTCTAAAAAGCAAGAGACTTTACTGGGAAAGCATCCTTTGTGAATTTATAAATGAAAATAAAAAAAGTGTACAGCAGGCGCTGGGAAGCATTTTTAAGCAATAAAAACAGCAAATATGTGTAAAACTCCAACCAAAGCTTTGGGATTCAAACCACTTTCTGTAACTAGTATAAAGGGGAGAGATTTACTCTCAAAAGCAAGAGAATTTACTGGGAAAGCATCCTTTGGGAAGTTATGAGTTAAAATATAAAAAGTGTACAGCAGAGGGAGCTGGGGAGCATTTTTAAGCAATAAAAACAGCAAATGTGTGTAAAACTCCAACCAAAGCTTTGGGATTCAAACCACTGCCTGTAACTAGTATCAAGGGTAGAGTTCTACTCTAAAAAGCAAGAGACTTTACTGGGAAAGCATCCTTTGTGAATTTATAAATGAAAATAAAAAAAGTGTACAGCAGGCGCTGGGAAGCATTTCTAAGCAATAAAAACAGCAAATGTGTGTAAAACTCCAACCAAAGCTTTGGGATTCAAACCACTGCCTGTAACTCGTATAAACGGGAGAGTTTTACTGTAAAAAGCAAGAGAATTTATTGGGAAAGCATCCTTTGTGAAGTTATGAGTTAAAATAAAAAAGTCTACAGCAGAGGGAGCTGGGGAGCATTTTTAAGTAATAAAAACAGCAAATGTGTGTAAAACTCCAACCAAAGCTTTGGGATTCAAACGACTGCCTGTAACTAGTATAAAGGGGAGAGTTCTACTCTAAAAAGCAAGAGACTTTACTGGGAAAGCATCCTTTGTGAAGTTATGAGTGAAAATCAAAAAAGTGTACAGCAGGCGCTGGGAACCATTTTTCAGCAATAAAAACAGCCAATGTGTGTAAAACTCCAACCAAAGCTTAGGGATTCAAACCACTGCCTGTAACGACAACAAAGGGGAGAGTTCAACTCAAAAAAGCAAGAGAATTTACTGGGAAAGCATCCTTTGTGAAGTTATGAGTCAAAATAAAAAAAAGTGTACAGCAGAGGGAGCTGGGAAGCATTTTTAAGCATTAAAAACTGCAAATGTGTGTAAAACTCACACCAAAGCTTTGGGATTCAAACCACTACATGTAACTAGTATCAAGGGTAGAGTTCTACTCTAAAAAGCAAGAGACTTTACTGGGAAAGCATCCTTTGTGAATTTATAAATGAAAATAAAAAAAGTGTACAGCAGGCGCTGGGAAGCATTTCTAAGCAATAAAAACAGCAAATGTGTGTAAAACTCCAACCAAAGCTTTGGGATTCAAACCACTGCCTGTAACTCGTATAAACGGGAGAGTTTTACTGTAAAAAGCAAGAGAATTTATTGGGAAAGCATCCTTTGTGAAGTTATGAGTTAAAATAAAAAAGTCTACAGCAGAGGGAGCTGGGGAGCATTTTTAAGTAATAAAAACAGCAAATGTGTGTAAAACTCCAACCAAAGCTTTGGGATTCAAACGACTGCCTGTAACTAGTATAAAGGGGAGAGTTCTACTCTAAAAAGCAAGAGACTTTACTGGGAAAGCATCCTTTGTGAAGTTATGAGTGAAAATCAAAAAAGTGTACAGCAGGCGCTGGGAACCATTTTTCAGCAATAAAAACAGCCAATGTGTGTAAAACTCCAACCAAAGCTTAGGGATTCAAACCACTGCCTGTAACGACAACAAAGGGGAGAGTTCAACTCAAAAAAGCAAGAGAATTTACTGGGAAAGCATCCTTTGTGAAGTTATGAGTCAAAATAAAAAAAAGTGTACAGCAGAGGGAGCTGGGAAGCATTTTTAAGCATTAAAAACTGCAAATGTGTGTAAAACTCACACCAAAGCTTTGGGATTCAAACCACTACATGTAACTAGTTTTAAGGGGAGAGTTCTACTCGAAAAAGCAAGAGAATTTACTGGGAAAGCAACCTTTGTGAAGTTATGAGTCAAAATAAAAAAAAGTGTACAGCAGAGGGAGCTGGGAAGCATTTTTAAGCATTAAAAACTGCAAATGTGTGTAAAACTCACACCAAAGCTTTGGGATTCAAACCACTACATGTAACTAGTTTTAAGGGGAGAGTTCTACTCGAAAAAGCAAGAGAATTTACTGGGAAAGCAACCTTTGTGAAGTTATGAGTCAAAATAAAAAAAAAGTGTACAGCAGAGGGAGCTGGGAAGCATTTTTAAGCATTAAAAACTGCAAATGTGTGTAAAACTCACACCAAAGCTTTGGGATTCAAACCACTACCTGTAACTAGTTTTAAGGGGAGAGTTCTACTCTCAAAAGCAATAGACTTTATTGGGAAAGCATCCTTTGTGAAGTTATGAGTCAAAATAAATAAAAGTGTACAGCAGGCGCTGGGAAGCATTTTTAAGCAATAAAAACAACAAATGTGCGTAAAACTCCAACCAAAGCTTTGGGATTCAAACCACTGCCTGTAACTCGTATAAAGGGGAGAGTTCTGCTCTCAAAATCAAGAGACTTTACTAGGAAAGCATCCTTTGTGAAGTTATGAGTTACAATAAAAAAAAGTCTACAGCAGAGGGAGCTGGGAAGCATTTTTAAGCAATAAAAACTGCAAATGTGTGTATAACTCCAACCAAAGCTTTGGGATTCAAACCACTACCTGTAACTAGCATAAAGGCGAGAGTTTTACTCTAAAAAGTAAGATAATTTACTGGGAAAGCATCCTTTGTGAAGTTATGAGTCAAAATAAAAAAAGTGTACAGCATGTTCTGGGAAGCATTTTTAAGCGATAAAAACTGCAAATGTGTGTAAAACTCCAACCAAAGCTTTGGGATTCAAACCTCTGTCTGTAACTAGTATAAAGGGGAGAGTTTTACTCTAAAAAGCAAGAGAATTTCATGGGAAAGCATCCTTTGTGAAGTTCTGAGTCAAAATAAAAAAAGTTTACAAAGGCGCTGGGAAGCATTTTTCAGCAATAAAAACTGCAAATGTGTGTAAAACTCCAACCAAAGCTTTGGGATTCAAACCACAACCTGCAACTAGTATAAAGCGGAGTGTTATACGATAAAAACAAGAGAATTTACTGGGAAAGCATCCTTTGTGAAGTTATGAGTCAAAATAAAAAAAGTGTACAGCAGGCGCTGGGAAGCATTTTTAAGCGATAAAAACTGCAAATGTGTGTAAAACTCACAAACCACAACCTGTAACTTGTATAAAGGGGAGAGTTTTACTCTAAAAAGCAAGAGAATTTACCGGGAAAGCATCCTTGGTGAAGTTATGAGTTACAATAAAAAAAGTGGACAGCAGAGGTAGCTGGGAAGCATTATTTAGCAATAAAAACTGCAAATGTGTGTAAAACTCAAACCAAAGCTTTGGGATTCAAACCACTACCTGTAACTAGTTTTCAGGGGAGAGTTCTCCTCTAAAAAGAAAGAGACTTTAATGGGAAAGCATCCATTGTGAAGTTATGAGTCAAAATAAAAAAAAGTGTACAGCAGGCGCTGGGAAGCATTTTTAAGCAATAAAAACAACAAATGTGTGTAAAACTCCAACCAAAGCTTTGGGATTCAAACAACTGCATGTAACGAGTTTAAAGGGGAGAGTTCTCCCTTAAAAGCCAAGATACTTTATTGGGAAAGCATCCTTTGTGAAGTTATGAGTTACAATTAAAAAAAGTGTACAGCAGAGGGAGCTGGGAAGCATTTTTTAGCAATAAAAACTGCAAATGTGTGTAAAACTCACAAACCACAACCTGGAACTTGTATAAAGGGGAGAGTTTTACTCTAAAAAGCAAGAGAATTTACTGGGAAAGCATCCTTTGTGAAGTTCTGAGTGAAAATAAAAAAAGTGTACAGCAGAGGGAGCTGGGGAGCATTTTTAAGTCATAAAAACAGCAAATGTGTGTAAAACTCCAACCAAAGCTTTGGGATTCAAACCACTGCCTGTAACGACAACAAAGGGGAGAGTTCAACTCAAAAAAGCAAGAGAATTTACTGGGAAAGCATTCTTTGTGAAGTTATGAGTCAAAATAAAAAAAAGTGTACAGCAGAGGGAGCTGGGAAGCATTTTTAAGCATTAAAAACTGCAAATGTGTGTAAAACTCACACCAAAGCTTTGGGATTCAAACCACTACATGTAACTAGTTTTAAGGGGAGAGTTCTACTCGAAAAAGCAAGAGAATTTACTGGGAAAGCAACCTTTGTGAAGTTATGAGTCAAAATAAAAAAAAGTGTACAGCAGAGGGAGCTGGGAAGCATTTTTAAGCATTAAAAACTGCAAATGTGTGTAAAACTCACACCAAAGCTTTGGGATTCAAACCACTACCTGTAACTAGTTTTAAGGGGAGAGTTCTACTCTCAAAAGCAAGAGACTTTATTGGGAAAGCATCCTTTGTGAAGTTATGAGTCAAAATAAAAAAAAGTGTACAGCAGGCGCTGGGAAGCATTTTTAAGCAATAAAAACAACAAATGTGTGTAAAACTCCAACCAAAGCTTTGGGATTCAAACCACTGCCTGTAACTCGTATAAAGGGGAGAGTTCTGCTCTCAAAATCAAGAGACTTTACTGGGAAAGCATCCTTTGTGAAGTTATGAGTCAAAATAAAAAAAAGTGTACAGCAGGCGCTGGGAAGCATTTTTAAGCAATAAAAACTGCAAATGTGTGTAAAACTCACAAACCACAACCTGGAACTTGTATAAAGGGGAGAGTTTTACTCTAAAAAGCAAGAGAATTTACTGGGAAAGCATCCTTTGTGAAGTTCTGAGTCAAAATAAAAAAAGTTTACAAAGGCGCTGGGAAGCATTTTTCAGCAATAAAAACTGCAAATGTGTGTAAAACTCCAACCAAAGCTTTGGGATTCAAACCACAACCTGCAACTAGTATAAAGCGGAGTTTTATATGATAAAAACAAGAGAATTTACTGGGAAAGCATCCTTTGTGAAGTTATGAGTCAAAATAAAAAAAGTGTACAACTGCCGCTGGGGAGCATTTTTAAGAGATAAAAACTGCAAATGTGTGTAAATCTCACAAACCACAACCTGTAACTAGTATAAAGGGGATAGTTTTACTATAAAAAGCAAGAGAATTTACTGGGAAAGCATCCTTTGTGAAGTTATGAGTCAAAATAAAAAAAGTGTACAGCAGGCGCTGGGAAGCAATTTTAAGCAATAAAAACTGCAAATGTGTGTAAAACTCAAACCAAAGCTTTGGTATTCAAACCACTGCCTGTAACTAGTATGAAGGGGAGAGTTTTTCTCTAAAAAGCAAGAAAATTAATTGGGAAAGCATCCTTTGTGAAGTTATGAGTCAAAATAAAAAAAGTGTACAGCAGGCGCTGGGAAGCAATTTTAAGCAATAAAAACTGCAAATGTGTGTAAAACTCCAACCAAAGCTTTGGGATTCAAACCACTGCCTGTAACTAGTATAAAGGGGAGAGTTTTACTCTAAAAAGCAAGAGAATTTACTGGGAAAGCATCCTTTGTGAAGTTATGAGTCAAAATAAAAAAAGTGTACAGCAGGCGCTGGGAAGCAATTTTAAGCAATAAAAACTGCAAATGTGTGTAAAACTCAAACCAAAGCTTTGGTATTCAAACCACTGCCTGTAACTAGTATGAAGGGGAGAGTTTTTCTCTAAAAAGCAAGAAAATTAATTGGGAAAGCATCCTTTGTGAAGTTATGAGTCAAAATAAAAAAAGTGTACAGCAGGCGCTGGGAAGCAATTTTAAGCAATAAAAACTGCAAATGTGTGTAAAACTCCAACCAAAGCTTTGGGATTCAAACCACTGCCTGTAACTAGTATAAAGGGGAGAGTTTTACTCTAAAAAGCAAGAGAATTTACCGGGAAAGCATCTTTAGTGAAGTTATGAGTTATAATAAAAATAAGTGTACAGCAGGCGCTGGGAAGCATTTTTAAGCGATAAAAACTGCAAATGTGTCTAAAACTCCAACCAAAGCTTTGAGATTCAAACCACTGCCTGTAACTAGTATAAAGGGGAGAGTTTTACTCTAAAAAGCAAGATAATTTCCAGAGAAAGCATCCTTTGTGAAGTTATGAGTAAAAAAAAAAAAGTGCACAGCAGACGCTGGGAAGCATTTTTAAGCAATAAAAACTGCAAATGTGTGTAAAACTCCAACCAAAGCTTTGGGATTCAAACCACTGCCTGTAACTAGTATAAAGGGGAGAGTTTTACTCTAAAAAGCAAGATAATTTCCAGAGAAAGCATCCTTTGTGAAGTTATGAGTAAAAAAAAAAAAGTGCACAGCAGACGCTGGGAAGCATTTTTTAGCAATAAAAACTGCAAATGTGTGTAAAACTCCAACCAAAGCTTTGGGATTCAAACCACTGCCTGTCAATAGTATGCAGGGGAGAGTTCTAATTTAAAAAGCAAGAGACTTTAATGGGAAAGCATCCTTTGTGAAGTTATGAGTCAAAATAAAAAAAAGTGTACAGCAGGCGCTGGGAAGCATTTTTAAGCAATAAAAACAACAAATGTGTGTAAAACTCCAACCAAAGCTTTGGGATTCAAACAACTGCATGTAACGAGTTTAAAGGGGAGAGTTCTCCTCTAAAAGCCAATATACTTTACTGGGAAAGCATCCTTTGTGAAGTTATGAGTTACAATAAAAAAAAGTGTACAGCAGAGGGAGCTGGGAAGCATTTTTTAGCAATAAAAACTGCAAATGTGTGTAAAACTCCAACCAAAGCTTTGGGATTCAAACCACTACCTGTAACTAGCATAAAGGGGAGAGTTTTACTCAAAGAAGCAAGAGAATTTACTGGGAAAGCATCCTTTGTGAAGTTATGAGTCAAAATAAATAAAGTGTACAGCAGGCGCTCGGAAGCATTTTTAAGCAATAAAAACTACAAATGTGTGTAAAACTCCAACCAAAGCTTTGGGATTCAAACCACTACCTGTAACTACCATAAAGGGGAGAGTTCTACTCGAAAAAGCCAGAGACTTTACTTGGAAAGCATCCTTTGTGAAGTTATGAGTGAAAATAAAAAAAGTGTACAGCAGAGGGAGCTGGGGAGAATTTTAAAGCAATAAAAACTGCAAATGTGTGTAAAACTCCAACCAAAGCTTTGGGATTCAAACCACTGCCTGTAAATAGTATAAAGGGGACAGTTCTCCTCGAAAAAGCAAGAGAATTTACTGGGAAAGCATCCTTTGTGAAGTTATGAGTCAAAATAAAAAAAGTGTACAGCAGGCGCTGGGAAGCATTTTTAAGCAATAAAAACTGCAAATGTGTGTAAAACGCACAAACCACAACCTGGAACTTGTATAAAGGGGAGAGTTTTACTCTAAAAAGCAAGAGAATTTACTGGGAAAGCATCCTTTGTGAAGTTCTGAGTCAAAATAAAAAAAGTTTACAAAGGCGCTGGGAAGCATTTTTCAGCAATAAAAACTGCAAATGTGTGTAAAACTCCAACCAAAGCTTTGGGATTCAAACCACAACCTGCAACTAGTATAAAGCGGAGTTTTATACGATAAAAACAAGAGAATTTACTGGGAAAGCATCCTTTGTGAAGTTATGAGTCAAAATAAAAAAAGTGTACAGCAGCCGCTGGGGAGCATTTTTAAGAGATAAAAACTGCAAATGTGTGTAAATCTCACAAACCACAACCTGTAACTAGTATAAAGGGGATAGTTTTACTATAAAAAGCAAGAGAATTTACTGGGAAAGCATCCTTTGTGAAGTTATGAGTCACAATAAAAAAAAGTGTACAGCAGGCGCTGGGAAGCATTTTTAAGCGATAAAAACTGCAAATGTGTGTAAAACTCAAACCAAAGCTTTGGTATTCAAACCACTGCCTGTAACTAGTATGAAGGGGAGAGTTTTTCTCTAAAAAGCAAGAGAATTAATTGGGAAAGCATCCTTTGTGAAGTTATGAGTCAAAATAAAAAAAGTGTACAGCAGGCGCTGGGAAGCAATTTTAAGCAAAAAAAACTGCAAATGTGTGTAAAACTCCAACCAAAGCTTTGGGATTCAAACCACTGCCTGTAACTAGTATAAAGGGGAGAGTTTTACTCTAAAAAGCAAGAGAATTTACCGGGAAAGCATCTTTAGTGAAGTTATGAGTTATAATAAAAATAAGTGTACAGCAGGCGCTGGGAAGCATTTTTAAGCGATAAAAACTGCAAATGTGTCTAAAACTCCAACCAAAGCTTTGAGATTCAAACCACTGCCTGTAACTAGTATAAAGGGGATAGTTTTACTCTAAAAAGCAAGATAATTTACTGGGAAAGCATCCTTTGTGAAGTTATGAGTCAAAATAAAAAAAGTGTACAGCAGGCGCTGGGAAGCATTTTTAAGCAATAAAAACTGCAAATGTGTGTAAAACTCCAACCAAAGCTTTGGGATTCAAACCACTGCCTGTAACTAGTATAAAGGGGAGAGTTTTACTCTAAAAAGCAAGATAATTTACTGGGAAAGCATTCTTTGTGAAGTTCTGAGTCAAAATATAAAAAGTGTACAGCAGGCGCTGGGAAGCATTTTTTATCAATAAAAACTGCAAATGTGTGTAAAACTCCAACCAAAGCTTTGGGATTCAAACCACTGCCTGTCAATAGTATGCAGGGGAGAGTTCTAATTTAAAAAGCAAGAGACTTTAATGGGAAAGCATCCTTTGTGAAGTTCTGAGTCAAAATATAAAAAGTGTACAGCAGGCGCTGGGAAGCATTTTTAAGCAATAAAAACTGCAAATGTGTGTAAAACTCAAACCAAAGCTTTGGGATTCAAACCACTGCCTGGAACTAGTATAAAGGGGAGAGTTCTACTCTAAAAATCAAGAGAATGTACTGGGAAAGCATCCTTTGTGAAGTTATGAGTCAAAACAAAAAAAGTGTGCAGCAGGCGCTGGGAAGCATTTTTAAGCGATAAAAACTGCAAATGTGTGTAAAACTCACAAACCAAAACCTGTAACTCGTGTAAAGGGGAGAGTTCAACTCTAAAAATCAAGAGAATTTACTGAGAAAGCATCCTTTGTGAAGTTATGAGTGAAAATAAAAAAAGTGTAAAGAAGGCGCTGGAAAGCATTTTTAAGCAATAAAAACTGCAAACGTGTGTAAAACTCCAACCAAAGCTTTGGGATTCAAACCACTGCCTGTAACTGTTCTAAAGGGGAGAGTTCTACTCTAAAATGAAAGAGACTTTACTGGGAAAGCATTATTTGTAAAGTTATGAGTGAAAATAAAAAAAGTGTAAAGAAGGCGCTGGGAAGCATTTTTAAGCAATAAAAATTGCAAATGTGGATAAAACTCCAACCAAAGCTTTGGGATTCAAACCACTGCCTGTAACGAGTTTAAAGGGGAGAGTTCTACTCTAAAAGCCAAGATACTTTACTGGGAAAGCATCCTTTGTGAAGTTATGAGTCAAAATAAAGTAAGTGTACAGCAGGCGCTGGGAAGCATTTTTAAGCAATAAAAACTGCAAATGTTTGTAAAACTCCAAACAAAGCTTTGGGATTCAAACCACGGCCTGTAACCCGTATAAAGGGGAGAGTTTTACTCTAAAAAGCAAGAGAATTTCATGGGAAAGCATCCTTTGTGAAGTTATGAGTGAAAATAAAAAACGTGTACAGCAGGCGCTGGGAAGCATTTTTAAGCAATAAAAACTGCAAATGTGTGTAAAACTCCAACCAAATTTTTGGGATTCAAACCACTGCCTGTAATTAATATAAAGGGGAGAGTTTTACTCGAAAAAGCAAGAGAATCTACTTGGAAAGCATCCTTTGTGAAGTTATGAGTCAAAATAAAAAATGTGTACAGCAGGCACTGGGAAGCATTTTAAGCAACAAAAACTGCAAATGTGTGTAAAAAACCCCAACCAAAGCTTTGGGACTCAAACCACGGCCTGTAACTGGTATAAAGCGGAGTTTTACACTAAAAAGCAAGAGAATTTACTGGGACAGCATCCTTTGTGAAGTTTTGAGTTACAATAAAAAAAGTGTGCAACATGCGCAGGTAAGCATTTTTAAGCGATAAAAACTGCAAATGTATCTAAAACTCCAACCAAAGCTTTGGGATTCAAACCACTGCCTGCAACATGTATAAAGGGGAGAGTTCTACTCTAAAAAGCAAGAGACTTTACTGGGAAAGCATTATTTGTGAAGTTATGAGTGAAAATAAAATAAGTGTACAGCAGAGGGAGCTGGGAAGCATTTTTAAGCAATAAAAACAGCAAATGTTTGTAAAACTCCAACCAAAGCTTTGGGATTCAAACCACTGCCTGTAACTAGTATAAAGGGGAGAGTTTTACTCTAAAAACCAAGAGAATTAACTGGGAAAGCATCCTTTGTGAAGTTATGGGTGAAAATAAAAAAAGTTTACAGCAGAGGAAGCTGGGAAGCATTTTTAAGCGATAAAAACTGCAAATGTGTGTAAAAATCTAAACCAAAGCTTTGGGATTCAAACCACTGCCTGTAACTAGTATAAAGGGGAGAGTTTTACTCTAAAAACCAAGAGAATTAACTGGGAAAGCATCCTTTGTGAAGTTATGAGTGAAAATAAAAAACGTGTACAGCAGGCGCTGGGAAGCATTTTTAAGCAATAAAAACTGCAAATGTGTGTAAAACTCCAACCAAAGCTTTGGGATTCAAAACACTGCCTGTAACTAGTATAAAGGGGAGAGTTTTACTCTAAAAAGCAAGAGAATTTCATGGGAAAGCATCCTTTGTGAAGTTATGAGTCAAAATAAAAAATGTGTACAGCAGGCACTGGGAAGCATTTTAAGCAACAAAAACTGCAAATGTGTGTAAAAAACCCCAACCAAAGCTTTGGGACTCAAACCACGGCCTGTAACTGGTATAAAGCGGAGTTTTACACTAAAAAGCAAGAGAATTTACTGGGACAGCATCCTTTGTGAAGTTTTGAGTTACAATAAAAAAAGTGTGCAACATGCGCAGGGAAGCATTTTTAAGCGATAAAAACTGCAAATGTATCTAAAACTCCAACCAAAGCTTTGGGATTCAAACCACTGCCTGCAACATGGATAAAGGGGAGAGTTCTACTCTAAAAAGCAAGAGACTTTACTGGGAAAGCATTATTTGTGAAGTTATGAGTGAAAATAAAATAAGTGTACAGCAGAGGGAGCTGGGAAGCATTTTTAAGCAATAAAAACAGCAAATGTTTGTAAAACTCCAACCAAAGCTTTGGGATTCAAACCACTGCCTGTAACTAGTATAAAGGGGAGAGTTTTACTCTAAAAACCAAGAGAATTAACTGGGAAAGCATCCTTTGTGAAGTTATGGGTGAAAATAAAAAAAGTTTACAGCAGAGGAAGCTGGGAAGCATTTTTAAGCGATAAAAACTGCAAATGTGTGTAAAACTCCAACCAAAGCTTTGGGATTCAAACCACTGCCTGTAACGAGTAAGAAGGGGATAGTTTTACTCTAAAAACCAAGAGAATTTCCTGGGACAGCATCCTTTGTGAAGTTATGAGTTACAAAAAAAAAAAGTGTAC
Source organism: Phycodurus eques (assembly GCF_024500275.1). Taxonomy (NCBI): domain Eukaryota; kingdom Metazoa; phylum Chordata; class Actinopteri; order Syngnathiformes; family Syngnathidae; genus Phycodurus; species Phycodurus eques. The sequence goes on from NW_026904056.1 coordinate 168,921, forward strand.
AGCAGGCGCTGGGAAGCATTTTTAAGCGATAAAAACAGCAAATGTGTGTAAAACTCCAACCAAAGCTTTGGGATTCAAACCACTGCCTGTAACTAGTATAAAGGGGAGAGTTTTCCTCTAAAATGCAATAGAATTTATTTGAAAGCATCATTTGTGAAGTTATGAGTGAAAATAAAAAAAGTGTACAGCAGAGGAAGCTGGGAAGCATTATTAAGCAATAAAAACAGCAAATGTATGTAAAACTCCAAACAAAGCTTTGAGATTCAAACCACTGCCTGTAACTAGTACAAAGGGCAGATTTTTACTTTAAATGCAAGAGAATTTACTTGGAATGCATCCTTTGTGAAGTTATGAGTCAAAATAAAAAAAATGTGTACAGCATGCGCTGGGAAGCATTTTTCAGCAATAAAAACAGCGAATGTGTGTAAAACTCCAACCAAAGCTTTGGGATTCAAACCACTGCCTGTAACTAGTATAAAGGGGAGAGTTCTACTCGAAAAAGCAAGAGAATTTAATGGGAAAGCATCCTTTGTGAAGTTATGAGTCAAAATAAAAAAAGTGTACAGCAGAGGAAGCTGGGAAGCATTTTTAAGCGATAAAAACTGCAAATGTGTATAAAACTCCAGCCAAAGCTTTGGGATTAAAACCACTGCCTGTAACTAGTATAAAGGGGAGAGTTCAAATCAAAAAAGCAAGAGAATTTGATGGGAAAGCATCCTTTGTGAATTTATGAGTCAAAATAAAAAAAAGTGTACAGCAGGCGCTGGGAAGCATTTTTAAGCAATAAAAACTGCAAATGTGTGTAAAACTCACAAACCACAACCTGTAACTAGTATAAAGGGGAGAGTTTTACTCTCAAAAGCAAGAGAATTTACTGGGAAAGCATCCTTTGTGAAGTTATGAGTGAAAATAAAAAAATGTGTACAGCAGGCGCTGGGAAGCATTTTTAAGCAATAAAAACTGCAAATGTGTGTAAAACTCCAACCAAATTTTTGGGATTCAAACCACTGCCTGTAATTAATATAAAGGGGAGAGTTTTACTCGAAAAAGCAAGAGAATCTACTTGGAAAGCATCCTTTGTGAAGTTATGAGTCAAAATAAAAAATGTGTACAGCAGGCACTGGGAAGCATTTTTAAGCAACAAAAACTGCAAATGTGTGTAAAACCCCAACCAAAGCTTTGGGACTCAAACCACGGCCTGTAACTAGTATAAAGCGGAGTTTTACACTAAAAAGCAAGATAATTTACTGGGACAGCATCCTTTGTGAAGTTATGAGTTACAATAAAAAAAGTGTGCAGCATGCGCAGGGAAGCATTTTTAAGCGATAAAAACTGCAAATGTGTGTAAAACTCCAACCAAAGCTTTGGGATTCAAACCACTGCCTGTAACTAGTAAGAAGGGGAGAGTTTTACTCTGAAAAGCAAGAGAATTTCCTGGGACAGCATCCTTTGTGAAGTTATGAGTTACAATAAAAAAAGTGTACAGCAGAGGAAGCTGGGAAGCATTTTTAAGCAATAAAAACAGCAAATGTATGTAAAACTCCAACCAAAGCTTTGGGATTCAAACCACTGCCTGTAACTTGTATAAAGGGGAGAGTTCTCCTCTAAAAAGCAAGAGACTTTACTGGGAAAGCATTATTTGTGAAGTTATGATTGAAAATAAAAAAAGTGTACAGCAGAGGGAACTGGGGAGCATTTTTAAGCAATAAAAACAGCAAATGTGTGTAAAACCCCAACCAAAGCTTTGGGATTCAAACCACTACCTGTCACTTGTATAAAGGGGAGAGATTTACTCTTAAATGCAAGAGAATTTACTTGGAAATAATCCTTTGTGAAGTTATAAGTTACATTAAAAAAAAGTGTACAGCAGAGGGAGCTGGGGAGCATTTATAAGCAATAAAAACAGCAAATGTGTGTAAAACTCCAACCAAAGCTTTGGGATTCAAACCACTGCCTGTAACTAGTATAAAGGGGAGAGTTTTACTCTAAAATGCAAGAGACTTTACTGGGAAAGCATCCTTTATGAAGTTATTTGTTACAATAAAAAAAAGTGGACAGCAGAGGGAGCTGGGAAGCATTTTTGAAGCAATTAAAACAGCAGAATGTGTGTAAAACTCCAACCAAAGCTTTGGGATTCGAAACACTGCCTGTAACTAGTATAAAGGGGAGAGTTCTACTCTCAAAAGCAAGAGACTTTACTGGGAAAGCATCCTTTGTGAAGTTATGAGTTACAATAAAATAAGTGTACAGCAGAGGGAGCTGGGAAGCATTTTTAGCAATAAAAACTGCAAATGTATGTAAAAATGCAAACAAAGCTTTGGGATTCAAACCACTGCCTGTAACTAGTACAAAGGGCAGAGTTTTACTCTAAAATGCAAGATAATTTACTTGGAAAGCATCCTTTGTGAAGTTATGAGTCAAAATCACAGAAAGTGTACAACATGCGCTGGGAAGCATTTTTCAGCAATAAAAACAGCAAATGTGTGTAAAACTCCAACCAAAGCTTTGGGATTCAAACAACTGCATGTAACGAGTTTAAAGGGGAGAGTTCTACTCTAAAAGCCAAGATACTTTACTGGGAAAGCATCCTTTGTGAAGCTATGAGTCAAAATAAAGAAAGTGTACAGCAGGCGCTGGGAAGCATTTTTAAGCAATAAAAACAGCAAATGTGGATAAAACTCCAACCAAAGCTTTGGGATTCAAACCACTGCCTGTAACTAGTATAAAGGGGAGAGTTTTACTCTAAAATGCAAGAGAATTTACTTGGAAAGCATCCTTTGTGGAGTTATGAGTTACAATAAAAAAAGTGTACAGCAGAGGGAGCTGGGAAGTATTTCTAAGCAATACAAACTGCAAATGTGTGTAAAACTCCAACCAAAGCTTTGGGATTCAAACCACTGCTTGTAACTAGTATAAATGGGAAATTTTTACTCTAAAAAGCCAAAGAATTTACTGGGAAAGCATCCTTTGTGAAGTTATGAGTTACAATAAAAAAAGTGTCCAGCAGAGGGAGTTGGGAAGCATTTTTAAGCAATAAAAACAGCAAATGTGTGTAAAACCCCAACCAAAACTTTGGGATTCAAACCACTGCCTGTAACTTGTATAAAGGGGAGAGTTCTCCTCTAAAAAGCAAGATACTTTACTGGGAAAGCATCCTTTGTGAAGTTATGAGTGAAAATAAAAAGTGTACAGCAGGCGCTGGGAAGCATTTTTAAGCGATAAAAACTGCAAATGTGTCTAAAACTCCAACCAAAGCTTTGAGATTCAAACCATGCCTGTAACTAGTATAAAGGGGAGAGTTTTACTCTAAAAAGCAAGATAATTTCCAGAGAAAGCATCCTTTGTGAAGTTATGAGTAAAAAAAAAAAAGTGTACAGCAGACGCTGGGAAGCATTTTTAAGCAATAAAAACTCCAAATGTGTTTAAAACTCCAACCAAAGCTTTGGGATTCAAACCACTGCCTGTAACTAGTATAAAGGGTAGAGTTTTACTCTAAAAAGCAAGATAATTTACTGGGAAAGCATCCTTTGTGAAGTTCTGAGTCAAAATATAAAAAGTGTACAGCAGGCGCTGGGAAGCATTTTTTAGCAATAAAAACTGCAAATGTGTGTAAAACTCCAACCAAAGCTTTGGGATTCAAACCACTGCCTGTCAATAGTATGCAGGGGAGAGTTCTAATTTAAAAAGCAAGAGACTTTAATGGGAAAGCATCCTTTGTGAAGTAATGAGTCAAAATAAAAAAAAGTGTACAGCAGGCGCTGGGAAGCATTTTTAAGCAATAAAAACAACAATTGTGTGTAAAACTCCAACCAAAGCTTTGGGATTCAAACAACTGCATGTAACGAGTTTAAAGGGGAGAGTTCTCCTCTAAAAGCCAAGATACTTTACTGGGAAAGCATCCTTTGTGAAGTTATGAGTCAAAATAAAAAATGTGTACAGCAGGCGCTCGGAAGCATTTTTAAGCAATAAAAACTACAAATGTGTGTAAAACTCTAACCAAAGCTTTGGGATTCAAACCACTACCTGTAACTAGCATAAAGGGGAGAGTTCTACTCGAAAAAGCAAGAGACTTTACTTGGAAAGCATCCTTTGTGAAGTTATGAGTGAAAATAAAAAAAGTGTACAGCAGAGGGAGCTGGGGAGCATTTTTAAGTCATAAAAACAGCAAATGTGTGTAAAACTCCAACCAAAGCTTTGGGATTCAAACCACTGCCTGTAAATAGTATAAAGGGGACAGTTCTCCTCGAAAAAGCAAGAGAATTTACTGGGAAAGCATCCTTTGTGAAGTTATGAGTCAAAATAAAAAAAAGTGTACAGCAGGCGCTGGGAAGCATTTTTAAGCAATAAAAACTGCAAATGTGTGTAGAAACTCACAAACCACAACCTGGAACTTGTATAAAGGGGAGAGTTTTACTCTAAAAAGCAAGAGAATTTACTGGGAAAGCATCCTTTGTGAAGTTCTGAGTCAAAATAAAAAAACGTTTACAAAGGCGCTGGGAAGCATTTTTCAGCAATAAAAACTGCAAATGTGTGTAAAACTCCAACCAAAGCTTTGGGATTCAAACCACAACCTGCAACTAGTATAAAGCGGAGTTTTATACGATAAAAACAAGAGAATTTACTGGGAAAGCATCCTTTGTGAAGTTATGAGTCAAAATAAAAATAGTGTACAGCAGCCGCTGGGGAGCATTTTTAAGAGATAAAAACTGCAAATGTGTGTAAATCTCACAAACCACAACCTGTAACTAGTATAAAGGGGATAGTTTTAGTATAAAAAGCAAGAGAATTTACTGGGAAAGCATCCTTTGTGAAGTTATGAGTCACAATAAAAAAAAGTGTACAGCAGGCGCTGGGAAGCATTTTTAAGCGATAAAAACTGCAAATGTGTGTAAAACTCAAACCAAAGCTTTGGTATTCAAACCACTGCCTGTAACTAGTATGAAGGGGAGAGTTTTTCTCTAAAAAGCAAGAGAATTAATTGGGAAAGCATCCTTTGTGAAGTTATGAGTCACAATAAAAAAAAGTGTACAGCAGGCGCTGGGAAGCAATTTTAAGCAATAAAAACTGCAAATGTGTGTAAAACTCCAACCAAAGCTTTGGGATTCAAACCACTGCCTGTAAGTAGTATAAAGGGGAGAGTTTTACTCTAAAAAGCAAGAGAATTTACCGGGAAAGCATCTTTAGTGAAGTTATGAGTTATAATAAAAATAAGTGTACAGCAGGCGCTGGGAAGCATTTTTAAGCGATAAAAACTGCAAATGTGTCTAAAACTCCAACCAAAGCTTTGAGATTCAAACCACTGCCTGTAACTAGTATAAAGGGGAGAGTTTTACTCTAAAAAGCAAGATAATTTACTGGGAAAGCATCCTTTGTGAAGTTATGAGTCAAAATAAAAAAAGTTTACAAAGGCGCTCGGAAGCATTTTTCAGCAATAAAAACTGCAAATGTGTATAAAACTCCAACCAAAGCTTTGGGATTTAAACCACAACCTGCAACTTGTATAAAGCGGAGTGTTATACGATAAAAACAAGAGAATTTACTGAGAAAGCATCCTTTGTGAAGTTATGAGTGAAAATATAAAAAGTGTAAAGAAGGCGCTGGAAAACATTTTTAAGCAATAAAAACTGCAAACGTGTGTAAAACTCCAACCAAAGCTTTGGGATTTAAACCACTGCCTGTAACTGGTCTAAAGGGGAGAGTTCTACTCTAAAAAGAAAGAGACTTTACTGGGAAAGCATTATTTGTGAAGTTATGAGTCAAAATAAAAAAAGTGTACAGCAGCCGCTGGGAAGCATTTTTAAGCAATAAAAACTGCAAATGTGTGTAAATCTCACAAACCACAACCTGTAACTAGTATAAAGGGGATAGTTTTTCTCTAAAAAGCAAGAGAATTAATTGGGAAAGCATCCTTTGTGAAGTTATGAGTCAAAATAAAAAAAGTGTACAGCAGGCGCTGGGAAGCAATTTTAAGCAATAAAAACTGCAAATGTGTGTAAAACTCCAACCAAAGCTTTGGGATTCAAACCACTGCCTGTAACTGGTCTAAAGGGGAGAGTTCTACTCTAAAAAGAAAGAGACTTTACTGGGAAAGCATTATTTGTGAAGTTATGAGTGAAAATAAAAAAAGTGTAAAGAAGGCGCTGGGAAGCATTTTTAAGCAATAAAAACTGCAAATGTGGATAAAACTCCCACCAAAGCTTTGGGATTCAAACCACTGCCTGTAACGAGTTTAAAGGGGAGAGTTCTACTCTAAAAGCCAAGATACTTTACTGGGAAAGCATCCTTTGTGAAGTTATGAGTCAAAATAAAGAAAGTGTACAGCAGGCGCTGGGAAGCATTTTTAAGCAATAAAAACAGCAAATGTGGATAAAACTCCAACCAAAGCTTTGGGATTAAAACTAGTGCCTGTAACTAGTATAAAGGGGAGAGTTCTACTCGAAAAGGCAAGAGAATTTACTGGGAAAGCATCCTTTGTGAAGTTATGTTTTAAAATAAAAAAGTGTACAGCAGGTGCTGGGGAGCATTTTTAAGCAATAAAAACAGCAAATGTGTGTAAAACTCCAACCAAAGCTTTGGGATTCAAACCACTTTCTGTAACTAGTATAAAGGGGAGAGATTTACTCTCAAAAGCAAGAGAATTTACTGGGAAAGCATCCTTTGGGAAGTTATGAGTTAAAATATGAAAAGTGTACAGCAGAGGGAGCTGGGGAGCATTTTTAAGCAATAAAAACAGCAAATGTGTGTAAAACTCCAACCAAAGCTTTGGGATTCAAACCACTGCCTGTAACTCGTATAAACGGGAGAGTTTTACTGTAAAAAGCAAGAGAATTTACTGGGAAAGCATCCTTTGTGAAGTTATGAGTTAAAATAAAAAAGTCTACAGCAGAGGGAGCTGGGGAGCATTTTTAAGTAATAAAAACAGCAAATGTGTGTAAAACTCCAACCAAAGCTTTGGGATTCAAACCACTACCTGTAACTAGTTTAAGGGGAGAGTTCTCCTCTAAAAAGAAAGAGACTTTACTTGGAAAGCATCCTTTGTGAAGTTATGAGTCAAAATTTAAAAAAGTGTACAGCAGGTGCTGGGAAGCCTTTTTAAGCAATAAAAACTGCAAATGTTTGTAAAACTCCAACCAAAGCTTTGGGATTCAAACCACTGCCTGTAACTAGTATGAAGGGGAGAGTTTAATTCTCAAAAGCAAGAGAATTTACTGGGAAAGCATCCTTTGTGAAGTTATGAGTTACAATAAAAAAAGTGTACAGCAGAGGGAGCTGGGAAGCATTTTTAAGCAATAAAAACTGCAAATGTGTGTAAAACTCCAACCAAAGCTTTGGGATTCAAACCACTGCCTGTAACTAGTATAGAGGGTAGAGTTTTACTCTAAAAAGTAAGAGAATGTACTGGGAAAGCATCTTTTGTGAAGTTATGAGTCAAAATAAAAAAAATGTACAGCAGGCGCTGGGAAACATTTTTAAGCAATAAAAACTGCAAATGTGTGTAAAACTCCAACCAAAGCTTTGGGATTCAAACCACTTCCTGTAACTAGTATAATGGGGAGAGTTTTACTCTAAAATGCAAGAGAATTTACTTGGAAAGCATACTTTGTGAAGTTACGAGTTTCAATAAAAAACGTGTACAGCAGAGGGAGCTGGGGAGCATTTTTAAACAATAAAAACAGCAAATGTGTGTAAAACTCCAACAAAAGCTTTGGGATTCAAACCACTGCCTGTAACTAGTATAAAGGGGAGAGTTTTATTCTAAAAAACAAGAGAATTGACAAGGAAACCATCCTTTGTGAAGTTATGAGTTACAATAAAAAAAAGTGTACAGCAGAGGGAGCTGGGAAGCATTTTTAAGAAATAAAAACTGCAAATGTGTGTAAAACTCCAACCAAAGCTTTGGGATTCAAACCACTGCCTGTAACTAGTATAAAGGGGAGAGTTTTACTCTTAAATGCAAGAGAATTTACTTGGAAAGCATCCTTTGTGAAGTTATGAGTAAAAATAAAAAAAGTGTACAGCAGGCGCTCGGAAGCATTTTTAAGCAATAAAAACTACAAATGTGTGTAAAACTCCAACCAAAGCTTTGGGATTCAAACCACTACCTGTAACTAGCATAAAGGGGAGAGTTCTACTCGAAAAAGCAAGAGACTTTACTTGGAAAGCATCATTTGTGAAGTTATGAGTGAAAAGAAAAAAAGTGTACAGCAGAGGGAGCTGGGGAGCATTTTTAAGTCATAAAAACAGCAAATGTGTGTAAAACTCCAACCAAAGCTTTGGGATTCAAACCACTGCCTGTAAATAGTATAAAGGGGACAGTTCTCCTTGAAAAAGCAAGAGAATTTACTGGGAAAGCATCCTTTGTGAAGTTATGAGTCAAAATAAAAAAAAGTGTACAGCAGGCGCTGGGAAGCATTTTTAAGCAAAAAAAACTGCAAATGTGTGTAATACTCACAAACCACAACCTGGAACTTGTATAAAGGGGAGAGTTTTACTCTAAAAAGCAAGAGAATTTACTGGGAAAGCATCCTTTGTGAAGTTCTGAGTCAAAATAAAAAAAGTTTACAAAGGCGCTGGGAAGCATTTTTCAGCAATAAAAACTGCAAATGTGTGTAAAACTCCAACCAAAGCTTTGGGATTCAAACCACAACCTGCAACTAGTATAAAGCGGAGTTTTATATGATAAAAACAAGAGAATTTACTGGGAAAGCATCCTTTGTGAAGTTATGAGTCAAAATAAAAAAAGTGTACAGCAGCCGCTGGGGAGCATTTTTAAGAGATAAAAACTGCAAATGTGTGTAAATCTCACAAACCACAACCTGTAACTAGTATAAAGGGGATAGTTTTACTATAAAAAGCAAGAGAATTTACTGGGAAAGCATCCTTTGTGAAGTTATGAGTCACAATAAAAAAAAGTGTACAGCAGGCGCTGGGAAGCATTTTTAAGCGATAAAAACTGCAAATGTGTGTAAAACTCAAACCAAAGCTTTGGTATTCAAACCACTGCCTGTAACTAGTATGAAGGGGAGAGTTTTTCTCTAAAAAGCAAGAGAATTAATTGGGAAAGCATCCTTTGTGAAGTTCTGAGTCAAAATATAAAAAGTGTACAGCAGGCGCTGGGAAGCATTTTTTAGCAATAAAAACTGCAAATGTGTGTAAAACTCCAACCAAAGCTTTGGGATTCAAACCACTGCCTGTCAATAGTATGCAGGGGAGAGTTCTAATTTAAAAAGCAAGAGACTTTAATGGGAAAGCATCCTTTGTGAAGTTCTGAGTCAAAATATAAAAAGTGTACAGCAGAGGGAGCTGGGAAGCATTTTTAAGCAATAAAAACAGCAAATGTATGTAAATATCTAACCAAAGCTTTGGGATTCAAACCACTGCCTGTAACTAGTATAAAGGGTAGAGTTTTACTCTAAAAAGCAATGAAAATCTACTGGGAAAGCATTCTTTGTGAAGTTATGAGTTACAATAAAAAAAGTGTTCAGCACAGGGAGCTGGGAAGCATTTTAAAGCAATAAAAACAGCAAATGTGTATAAAACTCCAACCAAAGCTTTGGGATTCAAACCACTGCCTGTAACTAGTACAAAGGGGAGAGTTTTACTGAGAAAAGCAAGAGACTTTACTGGGAAAGCATCCTTTGTGAAGTTATGAGTCAAAATTATAAAAGTGTACAGCAGGTGCTTGGAAGCATTTTTAAGTGATAAAAACTGCAAATGTGTGTAAAACTCCAACCAAAGCTTTGGGATTCAAACCACTGCCTGTAACTCGTATAAAGGGAAGAGTTTTACTCGAAAAAGTAAGACAATTTCCAGGGAAAGCATCCTTTGTGAAGTTATGAGTCAAAATAAAAAAAGTGTACAGCAGGCGCTGGAAGCTTTGGGATTCAAACCACTGCCTGTAACTCGTATAAAGGGAAGAGTTCTCCTCGAAAAGGGAAGAGAATTTACTGGGAAAGCATCCTTTGTGAAGTTCTGAGTCAAAATGTAAAAAGTGTACAGCAGAGTGAGCTGGGAAGCATTTTTAAGCAATAAAAACTGCAAATATGTGTAAAACTCAAACCAAAGCTTTGGGATTCAAACCACTGCCTGTAAATTGTTTAAAGGGGAGAGTTCTACTCTAAAAATCAAGAGAATTTACTTGGAAAGCATCCTTTGTGAAGTTATGAGTCAAAATAAAAAAGGTGTACAGCAGGCGCTGGGAAGCATTTTTTAGCGATAAAAACTGCAAATGTGTGTAAAACTCCAACCAAAGCTTTGAGATTCAAACCACAACCTGCACCTAGTATAAAGGGGAGAGTTTTACTCGAAAAAGCAATAGAATTTAATGGGAAAGCATACTTTGTGAAGTCATGAGTAAAAATAAAAAAGTGTACAGCAGGCGCTAGGGAGCATTTTTAAGCGACAAAAAATGCAAATATGTGTAAAACTCACAAACCACAACCTGGAACAGGTATACAGGGGAAAGTTTTACTCTAAAAAGCAAGAGAATTTACTGGGAAAGCATCCTTTGTGAAGTTATGAGTCAAAATAAAAAAAGTGTACAGCAGGTACTGGGAAGCATTTTTAAGCGATAAAAACTGCAAATGTGTGTAAAACTCAAACCAAAGCTTTGGGATTCAAACCACTTCCTGTAACAAGTATAAAGCGGAGAGTTTTACTCTAAAAAGCAAGAGAATTTACTGGGAAAGCATCCTTTGTGAAGTTATGAGTTACAATAAAAAAAAGTGTACAGCAGAGGGAGCTGGGAAGCATTTTTAAGCAATAAAAACTGCAAATGTGTGTAAAACTCCAACCAAAGCTTTTGGATTCAAACCACGGCCTGTAACTCGAAAAAGGGGTGAGATTTACGCTAAAAAGCAAGAGAATTTACTTGGAAAGCATCCTTTGTGAAGTTATGAGTGAAAATAAAAAAAGTGTACAGCAGAGGGAGCTGGGAAGCATTTTTAAGCGATAAAAACTGCAAATGTGTGGAAAACTCACAAACAACAACCTGTAACTAGTATAAAGGGGAGAGTTTTACTCTAAAAAGCAAGATAATTTACTGGGAAAGCATCCTTTGTGAAGTTATGAGTCAAAATAACAAAAGTTTACAGCAGGCGCTGGGAAGAATTTTTAAGCAATAAAAACTGTAAATGTGTGTAAAACTCCAACCAAAGCTTTGGTATTCAAACCACAACCTGCAACTAGTATAAAGGGGAGAGTTTTACTCTAAAAAGCAAGATAATTTACTGGGAAAGCATCCTTTGGGAAGTTATGAGTCACAATAAAAAAAGTGTACAGCAGAGGGAGCTTGGAAGCATTTTTAAGCAATAAAAACTGCAAATGTGTGTAAAACTCAAGCCAAAGCTTTGGGATTCAAACCACTGCCTGAAACTAGTATAAAGGCGAGAGTTCTCCTCGAAAAGGGAAGATAATTTACTGGGAAAGCATCCTTTGTGAAGTTCTGAGTCAAAATGTAAAAAGTGTACAGCAGAGTGAGCTGGGAAGCATTTTTAAGCAATAAAAACTGCAAATATGTGTAAAACTCAAACCAAAGCTTTGGGATTCAAACCACTGCCTGTAAATTGTTTAAAGGGGAGAGTTCTCCTCTAAAAATCAAGAGAATTTACTGGGAAAGCATCCTTTGTGAAGTTATGAGTCAAAATAAAAAAGGTGTACAGCAGGCGCTGCGAAGCATTTTTTAGCGATAAAAACTGCAAATGTGTGTAAAACTCCAACCAAAGCTTTGAGATTCAAACCACAACCTGCACCTAGTATAAAGGGGAGAGTTTTACTCGAAAAAGCAATAGAATTTAATGGGAAAGCATACTTTGTGAAGTCATGAGTAAAAATGAAAAAGTGTACAGCAGGCGCTAGGGAGCATTTTTAAGCGACAAAAAATGCAAATATGTGTAAAACTCAGTAACCACAACCTGGAACAAGTATACAGGGGAAAGTTTTACTCTAAAAAGCAAGAGAATTTACTGGGAAAGCATCCTTTGTGAAGTTATGAGTCAAAATAAAAAAAGTGTACAGCAGAGGGAGCTGGGAAGCATTTTTAAGCAATAAAAACTGCAAATGTGTGTAAAACTCCAACCAAAGCTTTGGGAATCAAACCACTGCCTGTAACTAGTATAAAGGGGAGAGTTTTACTCTAAAAAGCAAGAGAATGTACTCTGAAAGCATCCTTTGTTAAAATAGGAGTTTCAATAAAAAAAGTGTACAGCAGAGGGAGCTGGGGAGCATTTTTAAGCAATAAAAACTCCAAATGTGTGTAAAACTCCAACCAAAGCTTTGGGATTCACACCGCTGCCTGTAACTAGTATAAAGGGGAGAATTTTATTCTAAAAAGCAAGAGAATTTACGAGGAAACCATCCTTTGTGAAGTTATGAGTTACAATAAAAAAAAAGTGTACAGCAGAGGGAGCTGGGAAGCATTTTTAAGCAATAAAAACTGCAAATGTGTGTAAAACTCCAACCAAAGCTTTGGGATTCAAACCATTGCCTCTAACTCGTAGAAAGGGGAGAGTTTGACAATAAAAAGCAAGCAAATTAACTGGGAAAGCATCCTTTGTGAAGTTATGAGTCACAATAAATAAAGTGAACAGCAGGCGCTGGGAACCATTTTAATGCGATAAAAGCTGCAAATGTGTGTAAAACTCTAACCAAAGCTTTGGGATTCAAACAACTGCCTGTAACTCGAAAAAGGGGAGTGTTTAACTCTAAAAAGCAAGAGACTTTTCTGGGAAAGCATACTTTGTGAAGTTATGAGTGAAAATAAAAAAAGTGTAAAGCAGAGTGAGCTGGGAAGTATTTTGAAGCACTAAAAACTGCAAATGTGTGTCTACCTCCAACCAAAGCTTTGGGATTCAAACCACTGCCTGGAGAGAGTATAAAGGGGAGAGTTCTCCTCTAAATAGCAAGAGAATTTACTTGGAAAGCATCCTTTGTGAAGTTATGAGTGAAAATAAATAAAGTGAACAGCAACCGCTGGGAAGCATTTTTAAACGATAAAAACAGCAAATGTGTGTAAAACTCCAACCAAATCTTTGGGATTCAAACCACTGCCTGTTACTAGTGTAAAGGGGAGAGTTTTACTCTGAAAAGCAAGACAATTTACTGTGAAAGCATCCTTTGTGAAGTTATGAGTTACAATAAAAAAAGTGTACAGCAGAGGGAGCTGTTAAGCATTTTTAAGCAATAAAAACTGCAAAAGTGTGAAAAACTCCAACCAAACCTTTGGGTTTCAAACCACTGCCTGTAACTAGTATAAAGGGGAGAGTTCTACTTTAAAAGCAAAAGACTTTACTGGGAAAGCATCCTTTGGGAAGTTATGAGTCAAAATAAAAAAAGTGTACAGCAGGCACTGGGAAGCATTTTTAAGCAAGAAAAGCTGCAAATGTGTGTAAAACTCCAACCAAAGCTTTGGGATTCAAACCACTGCCTGTAACTAGTATAAAGGGGAGAGTTTTACTCTAAAAAGCAAGAACATTTTCTGGGAAAGCATCCTTTTCGGAAGTTATGAGTCAAAATAAAAAAAGTGTACAGCAGGCGCTGGGAAGCATTTTTAAGCAATAAAAACTGCAAATGTGTGTAAAACTCCAACCAAAGCTTTGGGATTCAAACCACTGCCTGTAACTCGAAAAAGGGGAATGTTTAACTCTAAAAAGCAAGAGACTTTACTGGGAAAGCATCCTTTGTGAAGTTATGAGTTACAATAAAAAAAGTTTACAGCAGATGGAGCTGGGAAGCATTTTTAAGCAATAAAAGCTGGAAATGTGTGTAAAACTCTAACCAAAGCTTTGGGATTCAAACAACTGCCTGTAACCCGAAAAAGGGGAGAGATTTACTCTAAAAAGCAAGAGAATTTACTTGGAAAGCATCCTTTATGAAGTTATGAGTGAAAATAAAAAAAGTGTACAGCAGAGGGAGCTGGGAAGCATTTTTAAGCGATAAAAACTGCAAATGTGTGTCACACTCCAGCCAAAGCTTTGGGATTCAAACCACTGCGTGTAACTAGTATGAAGGTGAGAGTTATTCTCTAAAAAGCAAGAGACTTTACTGGGAAAGCATCCTTTGTGAAGTTATGAGTTACAATAAAAAAAGTGGACAGCATAGGGAGCTGTTAAGCATTTTTAAACAATAAAAACTGCAAATGTGTGTAAAACTCCAACCAAAGCTTTGGGATTCCAACCACTCCATGTAACTTGTATAAAGGGGGGAGTTCTCCTCTAAAAAGCAAGAGAATTGACTGGGAAAGCAACCTTTGTGAAGTTTTGAGTCAAAATAAAAAAAGTGTACAGCAGGCGCTGGGAAGCATTTTTAAGCAATAAAAACTGCAAATGTGTGTAAAACTCCAACCAAAGCTTTGGGATTCAAACCACTGCCTGTCACTAGTATAAAGGGGAGAGTTCTACTAAAAAAAACAAGAGACTTTACTGGGAAAGCATCCTTTGTGAATTTATAAGTCAAAATAAAACAAGTGTACTGCAGAGGGAGCTGGGAAGCATTTTTAAGCAATAAAAACTGCAAATGTGTGTAAAACTCCAACCAAAGCTTTGGGATTCAAACCACTGCCTGTAACAAGTACAAATGTGAGAGTTCTACTCTAAAAAGCAAGAGACTTTACTGGGAAAGCATCCTTTGTGAAGTTATGAGTTACAATAAAAAAAAGTGTACAGCAGAGGGAGCTGGGAAGCATTTTTAAGCAATAACAACTGCAAATATGTGTATAACTCCAACCAAAGCTTGGGGATTCAAACCACTGCCTGTAACTAGTATAAAGGGGAGAGTTCTACTTTAAAAGCAAGAGACTTTACTGGGAAAGCATCCTTTGTGAAGCTGTGAATTACAATAAAAAAAAGTGTACAGAAGAGGGAGGTGGGAAGCATTTTCAAGCAATAAAAACAGCAAATGTGTGTAAAACTCCAACCAAAGCTTTGGGATTCAAACCACTGCCTGTAAATAGTATAAAGGGGAGAGTTCTCCTCTAAAAAGCAAGAGAATTTACTGGGAAAGCATCCTTTGTGAAGTTATGAGTTACACGAAAAAAAGTGTCCAGCAGAGGGAGCTGGGTAGCATTTTTAAGCATTAAAAACTGCAAATGTGTGTAAAACTCCAACCAAAGCTTTGGGATTCAAACCACTGCCTGTAAATAGTATAAAGGGGAGAGTTCTCCTCTAAAAAGCAAGAGAATTTACTGGGAAAGCATCCATTGTGAAGTTATGAGTGAAAATAAAAAAAGTGTACAGCAGGCGCTGGGAAGCATTTTTAAGCAATAAAAACAGCAAATGTGTGTAAAACTCCAACCAAAGCTTTGGGATTCAAACCACTTCCTGTAACTAATATAAAGGGGAGAGTTTTATTCTAAAAAGCAAGAGAATTTACTTGGAAAGCATCCTTTGTGAAGTTATGAGTGAAATTGATAAAAGTGTACAGCATATGCTGGGAAGCATTTTTAAGCGATAAAAACAGCAAATGTGTGTAAAACTCCAACAAAAGCTTTGGGATTCAAACCACTGCCTATAACTCGTAGAAAGGGGAGAGTTTTTCTCTAAAAAGCAAGAGAATTAACTGGGAAAGCATCCTTTGTGAAGGTATGAGTTACAATAAAAAAAAGTGTTCAGCACAGGGAGCTGGGAATCATTTTAAAGCAATAAAAACAGCAAATGTGTATAAAACTCCAACCAAAGCTGTAGGATTCAAACCACTGCCTGTAACTAGTACAAAGGGGAGAGTTTTACTGAGAAAAGCAAGAGACTTTACTGGGAAAGCATCCTTTGTGAAGTTATGAGTCAAAATTATAAAAGTGTACAGCAGGTGCTTGGAAGCATTTTTAAGTGATAAAAACTGCAAATGTGTGTAAAACTCCAACCAAAGCTTTGGGATTCAAACCACTGCCTGTAACTCGTATAAAGGGAAGAGTTTTACTCGAAAAAGTAAGACAATTTCCAGGGAAAGCATCCTTTGTGAAGTTATGAGTCAAAATAAAAAAAGTGTACAGCAGGCGCTGGAAGCTTTGGGATTCAAACCACTCCCTGAAACTAGTATAAAGGCGAGAGTTCTCCTCGAAAAGGGAAGAGAATTTACTGGGAAAGCATCCTTTGTGAAGTTCTGAGTCAAAATGTAAAAAGTGTACAGCAGAGTGAGCTGGGAAGCATTTTTAAGCAATAAAAACTGCAAATATGTGTAAAACTCAAACCAAAGCTTTGGGATTCAAACCACTGCCTGTAAATTGTTTAAAGGGGAGAGTTCTACTCTAAAAATCAAGAGAATTTACTGGGAAAGCATCCTTTGTGAAGTTATGAGTCAAAATAAAAAAGGTGTACAGCAGGCGCTGGGAAGCATTTTTTAGCTATAAAAACTGCAAATGTGTGTAAAACTCCAACTAAAGCTTTGAGATTCAAACCACAACCTGCACCTAGTATAAAGGGGAGAGTTTTACTCGAAAAAGCAATATAATTTAATGGGAAAGCATACTTTGTGAATTCATGAGTAAAAATAAAAAAGTGTACAGCAGGCACTTGGGAGCATTTTTAAGCGACAAAAAATGCAAATATGTGTAAAACTCACAAACCACAACCTGGAACAAGTATACAGGGGAAAGTTTTACTCTAAAAAGCAAGAGAATTTACTGGGAAAGCATCCTTTGTGAAGTTATGAGTCAAAATAAAAAAAGTGTACAGCAGGTACTGGGAAGCATTTTTAAGCGATAAAAACTGCAAATGTGTGTAAAACCCAAACCATAGCTTTGGGATTCAAACCACTTCCTGTAACAAGTATAAAGCGGAGAGTTTTACTCTAAAAAGCAAGAGAATTTACTGGAAAAGCATCCTTTGTGAAGTTATGAGTTACAATAAAAAAAAGTGTACAGCAGAGGGAGCTGGGAAGCATTTTTAAGCAATAAAAACTGCAAATGTGTGTAAAACTCCAACCAAAGCTTTTGGATTCAAACCACGGCCTGTAACTCGAAAAAGGGGTGAGATTTACGCTAAAAAGCAAGAGAATTTACTTGGAAAGCATCCTTTGTGAAGTTATGAGTGAAAATAAAAAAAGTGTACAGCAGAGGGAGCTGGGAAGCATTTTTAAGCGATAAAAACTGCAAATGTGTGTCACACTCCAACCAAAGCTTTGGGATTCAAACCACTGCGTGTAACTAGTATAAAGGTGAGAGTTATTCTCTAAAAAGCAAGAGACTTTAGTGGGAAAGCATCCTTTGTGAAGCTGTGAATTACAATAAAAAAAAGTGTACAGAAGAGGGAGGTGGGAAGCATTTTCAAGCAATAAAAACAGCAAATGTGTGTAAAATTCCAACCAAAGCTTTGGAATTCAAACCACAACTTGTAACTAGGATAAAGGGGAGAGTTTTATTCTAACAAGCAAGAGAATTTACTGGGAAAGCATCCTTTGTGAAGTTATGAGTTACAATAAAAAAAGTGTGCAGCATGCGCAGGGAAGCATTTTTAAGCGATAAAAACTGCAAATGTGTGTAAAACTCCAACCAAAGCTTTGGGATTCAAACCACAACCTGTAACTAGTATAAAGGTTGATAGTTCTCCTCGAAAAAGCAAGAGAATTTACTGGGAAAGCATCCTTTGTGAAGTTCTGAGTCAAAATAAAAAAAGTGTACAGCAGGCGCTGGGAAGCATTTTTAAGCGATAAAAACTGCAAATGTGTGGAAAACTCACAAACCACAACCTGTAACTAGTATAAAGGGGAGAGTTTTACTCTAAAAAGCAAGATAATTTACTGGGAAAGCATCCTTTGTGAAGTTCTGAGTCAAAATGTAAAAAGTGTCCAGCAGAGGGAGCTGGGAAGCATTTTTAAGCAATAAAAACTGCAAATGTGTGTAAAACTCAAACCAAAGCTTTGTAATGCCAACTACTGCCTTTAACTAGTATAAATGGGAGAGTTCTACTCTAAAAAGAAAGAGAATTTACTGGGAAAGCATCCTTTGTGAAGTTATGAGTCAAAATAACAAAAGTTTACAGCAGGCGCTGGGAAGGATTTTTAAGCAATAAAAACTGTAAATGTGTGTAAAACTCCAACCAAAGCTTTGGTATTCAAACCACAACCTGCAACTAGTATAAAGGGGAGAGTTTTACTCTAAAAAGCAAGATAATTTACTGGGAAAGCATCCTTTGGGAAGTTATGAGTCACAATAAAAAAAGTGTACAGCAGAGGGAGCTTGGAAGCATTTTTAAGCAATAAAAACTGCAAATGTGTGTAAAACTCAAGCCAAAGCTTTGGGATTCAAACCACTGCCTGAAACTAGTATAAAGGCGAGAGTTCTCCTCGAAAAGGGAAGATAATTTACTGGGAAAGCATCCTTTGTGAAGTTCTGAGTCAAAATGTAAAAAGTGTACAGCAGAGTAAGCTGGGAAGCATTTTTAAGCAATATAAACTGCAAATATGTGTAAAACTCAAACCAAAGCTTTGGGATTCAAACCACTGCCTGTAAATTGTTTAAAGGGGAGAGTTCTACTCTAAAAATCAAGAGAATTTACTGGGAAAGCATCCTTTGTGAAGTTATGAGTCAAAATAAAAAAGGTGTACAGCAGGCGCTGCGAAGCATTTTTTAGCGATAAAAACTGCAAATGTGTGTAAAACTCCAACCAAAGCTTTGAGATTCAAACCACAACCTGCACCTAGTATGAAGGGGAGAGTTTTACTCGAAAAAGCAATAGAATTTAATGGGAAAGCATACTTTGTGAAGTCATGAGTAAAAATGAAAAAGTGTACAGCAGGCGCTAGGGAGCATTTTTAAGCGACAAAAAATGCAAATATGTGTAAAACTCAGTAACCACAACCTGGAACAAGTATACAGGGGAAAGTTTTACTCTAAAAAGCAAGAGAATTTACTGGGAAAGCATCCTTTGTGAAGTTATGAGTCAAAATAAAAAAAGTGTACAGCAGATACTGGGAAGCATTTTTAAGCGATAAAAACTGCAAATGTGTGTAAAACTCAAACCAAAGCTTTGGGATTAAAACCACTTCCTGTAACAAGTATAAAGGGGAGAGTTTTACTCTAAAAAGCAAGAGAATTTACTGGGAAAGCATCCTTTGTGAAGTTATGAGTTACAATAAAAAAAAGTGTACAGCAGAGGGAGCTGGGAAGCATTTTTAAGCAATAAAAACTGCAAATGTGTGTAAAACTCCAACCAAAGCTTTGGGAATCAAACCACTGCCTGTAACTAGTATAAAGGGGAGAGTTTTACTCTAAAAAGCAAGAGAATGTACTCTGAAAGCATCCTTTGTGAAAATAGGAGTTTCAATAAAAAAAGTGTACAGCAGAGGGAGCTGGGGAGCATTTTTAAGCAATAAAAACTCCAAATGTGTGTAAAACTCCAACCAAAGCTTTGGGATTCACACCGCTGCCTGTAACTAGTATAAAGGGGAGAATTTTACTCTAAAAAGCAAGAGAATTTACTTCGAAAGCATTCTTTGTGAAGTTATGAGTTACAATTAAAAAAAGTGTACAGCAGAGGGAGCTGGGAAGCATTTTTAAGCAATAAAAACTGCAAATGTGTGTAAAACTCCAACCAAAGCTTTGGGATTCAAACCATTGCCTGTAACTCGTATAAAGGGGAGAGTTTTACTCTTAAATGCAAGAGAATTTACTTGGAAAGCATCCTTTGTGAAGTTATGAGTCAAAATAAAAAAAGTGTACAGCAGGCGCTGGGAAGCATTTTTAAGCAATAAAAACTGCAAATGTGTGTAAAACTCCAACCAAAGCTTTGGGATTTAAACCACTGCCTGTAACTAGTATAAAGGGGAGAGTTTTACTCTAAAAAGCAAGAGACTTTACTGGGAAAGCATCCTTTGTGAATTTAAAAGTGAAAATAAAAAAGTGTACAGCAGGCGCTGTGAAGCATTTTTAAGCAATAAAAACAGCAAATGTGTGTCAAACTCCAACCAAAGCTTTGGGATTCAAACCACTGCTTGTAACTCGGATAAAGAGGAGAGTTTTACTCTAAAAAGCAAGAGACTTTACTGGGAAAGCATCCTTTGTGAATTTAAAAGTGAAAATAAAAAAAGTGTACAGCAGGCGCTGCGAAGCATTTTTAAGCAATAAAAACAGCAAATGTGTGTCAAACTCCAACCAAAGCTTTGGGATTAAAACCAGTGCCTGTAACTAGTATAAAGGGGAGAGTTCTACTCGAAAAGGCAAGAGAATTTACTGGGAAAGCATCCTTTGTGAAGTTATGAGTTAAAATAAAAAAAGTGTACAGCAGGTGCTGGGAAGCATTTTTAAGCAATAAAAACTGCAAATGTGTGTAAAACTCCAACCAAAGCTTTGGGATTCAAACCACTTCCTGTAACTAGTATAACGGGAAGAGTTATACTCCAAAAAACAAGAGACTTTACTGGGAAAGCATCCTTTGTGAAGTTATGAATTACAATGAAAAAAGTGAACAGCAGAGGGAGCTGGGGAGCATTTTTAAGTAATAAAAACAGCAAATGTGTGTAAAACTCCAACCAAAGCTTTGGGGTTCAAACCACTGCCTGTAACTAGAATAAAGGGGAGAGTTTTATTCGAAAAACGAAGATACTTTACTGGGAAAGCATCCTTTGTGAAGTAATGAGTGAAAATAAAAAAAAGTGTACAGCAGGCGCTGGGAAGCATTTTTAAGCAATAAAAACAGCAAATGTGTGTAAAACTCCAACCAAAGCTTTGGAGTTCAAACCACTGCCTATAACAAGTATAAAGGGGAGAGTTTTACTCTAAAATGCACGAGACTTTACTGGGAAAGCATCCTTTGTGAAGTTATGAGTTACAATAAAAAAAAGTGTACAGCAGGCGCTGGGAAGCATTTTTAAGCAATAAAAACTGCAAATGTGTGTAAAACTCCAACCAAAGCTTTGGGATTCAAACCACTGCCTGGAACTAGTATAAAGGGGAGAGTTTTTCTCTAAAAAGTAAGATCATTTACTGGGAAAGCATCTTTAGTGATGTTATGAGTTACAATAAAAAAAGTGTACAGCAGAGGGAGCTGGGAAGCATTTTTAAGCGATAAAAACTGCAAATGTGTGTAAAACTCAAACCAACGCTTTGGGATTCAAACCACTGCCTGGAACTAGTATAAAGCGGAGAGTTCTACTCTAAAAATCAAGAGAATTTACTGGGAAAGCATCCTTTGTGAAGTTATGAGTCAAAACAAAAAAAGTGTACAGCAGGCGCTGGGAAGCATTTTTAAGCGATAAAAACTGCAAATGTGTGTAAAACTCACAAACCACAACCTATAACTAGTATAAAGGGGAGAGTTTTACTCTCAAAAGCAAGAGACTTTACTGGGAAAGCATCCTTTGTGAAGTTATGAGTGAAAATAAAAAAATGTGTACAGCAGGCGCTGGGAAGCATTTTTAAGCAATAAAAACTGCAAATGTGTGTAAAACTCCAACCAAATTTTTGGGATTCAAACCACTGCCTGTAATTAATGTAAAGGGGAGAGTTTTACTCGAAAAAGCAAGAGAATCTACTTGGAAAGCATCCTTTGTGAAGTTATGAGTCAAAATAAAAAATGTGTACAGCAGGCACTGGGAAGCATTTTTAAGCAACAAAAACTGCAAATGTGTGTAAAACCCCAACCAAAGCTTTGGGACTCAAACCACGGCCTGTAACTAGTATAAAGCGGAGTTTTACACTAAAAAGCAAGAGAATTTACTGGGACAGCATCCTTTGTGAAGTTATGAGTGAAAATAAAAAAAGTGTACAGCAGGCGCCGGGAAGCATTTTTAAGCAATAAAAACTGCAAATGTGTGTAAAACTCCAACCAAAGCTTTGGGATTCAAACCACTGCCTGTAACTCGTATGAAGGGGAGAGTTTTATTCTCAAAAGCAAGAGAATTTACTGGGAAAGCATCCTTTGTGAAGTTATGAGTTACAATAAAAAAAGTGTACAGCAGAGGGAGCTGGGAAGTATTTTTAAGCAATACAAACTGCAAATGTGTGTAAAACTCCAACCAAAGCTTCGGGATTCAAACCACCGCTTGTAACTAGCATAAAGGGGAAAGTTTTACTCTAAAAAGCAAAAGAATTTACTGGGAAAGCATCCTTTGTGAAGTTATGAGTTACAATAAAAAAAGTGTCCAGCAGAGGGAGCTGGGAAGCATTTTTAAGCAATAAAAACAGCAAATGTATGTAAAACCCCAACCAAAGCTTTGCGATTCAAACCACTGCCTGTAACTTGTATAAAGGGGAGAGTTCTCCTCTAAAAAGCAAGAGACTTTACTGGGAAAGCATCCTTTGTGAATTTAAAAGTGAAAATAAAAAAAGTGTACAGCAGGCGCTGCGAAGCATTTTTAAGCAATAAAAACAGCAAATGTGTGTCAAACTCCAACCAAAGCTTTGGGATTAAAACCAGTGCCTGTAACTAGTATAAAGGGGAGAGTTCTACTCGAAAAGGCAAGAGAATTTACTGGGAAAGCATCCTTTGTGAAGTTATGAGTTAAAATAAAAAAAGTGTACAGCAGGTGCTGGGAAGCATTTTTAAGCAATAAAAACTGCAAATGTGTGTAAAACTCCAACCAAAGCTTTGGGATTCAAACCACTTCCTGTAACTAGTATAACGGGAAGAGTTATACTCCAAAAAACAAGAGACTTTACTGGGAAAGCATCCTTTGTGAAGTTATGAATTACAATGAAAAAAGTGAACAGCAGAGGGAGCTGGGGAGCATTTTTAAGTAATAAAAACAGCAAATGTGTGTAAAACTCCAACCAAAGCTTTGGGGTTCAAACCACTGCCTGTAACTAGAATAAAGGGGAGAGTTTTATTCGAAAAACGAAGATACTTTACTGGGAAAGCATCCTTTGTGAAGTAATGAGTGAAAATAAAAAAAGTGTACAGCAGGCGCTGGGAAGCATTTTTAAGCAATAAAAACAGCAAATGTGTGTAAAACTCCAACCAAAGCTTTGGGGTTCAAACCACTGCCTATAACAAGTATAAAGGGGAGAGTTTTACTCTAAAATGCACGAGACTTTACTGGGAAAGCATCCTTTGTGAAGTTATGAGTTACAATAAAAAAAAGTGTACAGCAGGCGCTGGGAAGCATTTTTAAGCAATAAAATCAGCAATAGTGTGTAAAACTCCAACCAAAGCTTTAGGATTCAAACCACTGCCTGTAACGAGTATAAAGGGGAGAGTTTTTCTCCAAAAAGCAAGAGAATTTACTGGGAAAGCATCCTTTGTAAAGTTAGAAGTTACAATAAAAAAAGTGTACAGCAGAGGGAGCTCGGGAGCATTTTTAAGCAATAAAATCAGCAAATGTGTGTAGAACTCCAACCAAAGCTTTAGGATTCAAACCACTGCCTGTAACTAGTATAAAGGGGAGAGTTTTACTCTAAAAAGCAAGAGACTTTACTGGGAAAGCATCCTTTGTGAATTTAAAAGTGAAAATAAAAAAAGTGTACAGCATGCGCTGCGAATCATTTTTAAACAATAAAAACAGCAAATGTTTGTAAAACTCCAACCAAAGCTTTGGGATTCAAACCACTGCCTGTAACTAGTATAAAGGGGAGAGTTCTACTCTAAAAATCAAGAGAATTTACTGGGAAAGCATCCTTTGTGAAGTTATGAGTCAAAATAAAAAAGGTGTACAGCAGGCGCTGCGAAGCATTTTTTAGCGATAAAAACTGCAAATGTGTGTAAAACTCCAACCAAAGCTTTGAGATTCAAACCACAACCTGCACCTAGTATGAAGGGGAGAGTTTTACTCGAAAAAGCAATAGAATTTAATGGGAAAGCATACTTTGTGAAGTCATGAGTAAAAATGAAAAAGTGTACAGCAGGCGCTAGGGAGCATTTTTAAGCGACAAAAAATGCAAATATGTGTAAAACTCAGTAACCACAACCTGGAACAAGTATACAGGGGAAAGTTTTACTCTAAAAAGCAAGAGAATTTACTGGGAAAGCATCCTTTGTGAAGTTATGAGTCAAAATAAAAAAAGTGTACAGCAGATACTGGGAAGCATTTTTAAGCGATAAAAACTGCAAATGTGTGTAAAACTCAAACCAAAGCTTTGGGATTAAAACCACTTCCTGTAACAAGTATAAAGGGGAGAGTTTTACTCTAAAAAGCAAGAGAATTTACTGGGAAAGCATCCTTTGTGAAGTTATGAGTTACAATAAAAAAAAGTGTACAGCAGAGGGAGCTGGGAAGCATTTTTAAGCAATAAAAACTGCAAATGTGTGTAAAACTCCAACCAAAGCTTTGGGAATCAAACCACTGCCTGTAACTAGTATAAAGGGGAGAGTTTTACTCTAAAAAGCAAGAGAATGTACTCTGAAAGCATCCTTTGTGAAAATAGGAGTTTCAATAAAAAAAGTGTACAGCAGAGGGAGCTGGGGAGCATTTTTAAGCAATAAAAACTCCAAATGTGTGTAAAACTCCAACCAAAGCTTTGGGATTCACACCGCTGCCTGTAACTAGTATAAAGGGGAGAATTTTACTCTAAAAAGCAAGAGAATTTACTTCGAAAGCATTCTTTGTGAAGTTATGAGTTACAATTAAAAAAAGTGTACAGCAGAGGGAGCTGGGAAGCATTTTTAAGCAATAAAAACTGCAAATGTGTGTAAAACTCCAACCAAAGCTTTGGGATTCAAACCATTGCCTGTAACTCGTATAAAGGGGAGAGTTTTACTCTTAAATGCAAGAGAATTTACTTGGAAAGCATCCTTTGTGAAGTTATGAGTCAAAATAAAAAAAGTGTACAGCAGGCGCTGGGAAGCATTTTTAAGCAATAAAAACTGCAAATGTGTGTAAAACTCCAACCAAAGCTTTGGGATTTAAACCACTGCCTGTAACTAGTATAAAGGGGAGAGTTTTACTCTAAAAAGCAAGAGACTTTACTGGGAAAGCATCCTTTGTGAATTTAAAAGTGTAAAATAAAAAAGTGTACAGCAGGCGCTGTGAAGCATTTTTAAGCAATAAAAACAGCAAATGTGTGTCAAACTCCAACCAAAGCTTTGGGATTCAAACCACTGCTTGTAACTCGGATAAAGAGGAGAGTTTTACTCTAAAAAGCAAGAGAATTTACTGGGAAAGCATCCTTTGTGAAGTTATGAGTTACAATAAAATAAGTGTACAGCAGAGGGAGCTGGGGAGCATTTTTAAGCAATAAAAATCAGCAAATATGTGTAAAACTCCAACCAAAGCTTTGGGATTCAAACCACTGCCTGTAACGAGTATAAAGGGGAGAGTTTTACTCTAAAATGCAAGAGAATTTACTTGGAAAGCATCATTTGTGAAGTTATGTGTTACAATAAAAAAAGTGTTACAGCAGGTGCTGGGAAGCATTTTTAAGCGATAAAAACTGCAAATGTGTGTAAAACTCCAACCAAAGCTTTGGGATCAAACCACTGCCTGTAACTAGTATAGAGGGGAGAGTTATACTCGAAAAAGCAAGAGAATTTACCGGGAAAGCATCCTTAGTGAAATTATGAGTTACAATAAAAAAGTGTACAGCAGAGGGAGCTGGGAAGCATTTTTAAGCAATAGAAACTGCAAATGTGTGTAAAACTCCAACCAAAGCTTTGGGATTCAAACCACTGCCTGTAACTAGAATAAAGGGGAGAGTTTTATTCGAAAAACGAAGATACTTTACTGGGAAAGCATCCTTTGTGAAGTAATGAGTGAAAATAAAAAAAAGTGTACAGCAGGCGCTGGGAAGCATTTTTAAGCAATAAAAACAGCAAATGTGTGTAAAACTCCAACCAAAGCTTTGGGGTTCAAACCACTGCCTGTAACAAGTATAAAGGGGAGAGTTTTACTCTAAAATGCACGAGACTTTACTGGGAAAGCATCCTTTGTGAAGTTATGAGTTACAATAAAAAAAAGTGTACAGCAGGCGCTGGGAAGCATTTTTAAGCAATAAAAACTGCAAATGTGTGTAAAACTCCTACCAAAGCTTTGTGATTCAAACCGACTGCCTGTAACTAGTATAAAGGGGAGAGTTTTACTCTAAAAAAGTAAGATCATTTACTGGGAAAGCATCTTTAGTGAATGTTATGAGTTACAATAAAAAAAGTGTACAGCAGACGCTAGGAAGCATTTTTAAGCAATAAAAACAGCAAATGTGTGTAAAACTCCAACCAAAGCTTTGGGATTCAAACCACTGCTTGTAACTCGGATAAAGGGGAGAATTTTACCCTAAAAAGCAAGAGACTTTATTGGGAAAGCATCCTTTGTGAAGTTATAAGTGAAAATAAAAAAAGTGTACAGCAGGCGCTGCGAAGCATTTTTAAGCAATAAAAACAGCAAATGTGTGTCAAACTCCAACCAAAGCTTTGGGATTAAAACCAGTGCCTGTAACTAGTATAAAGGGGAGAGTTCTACTCGAAAAGGCAAGAGAATTTACTGGGAAAGCATCCTTTGTGAAGTTATGTGTTAAAATAAAAAAAGTGTACAGCAGGTGCTGGGAAGCATTTTTAAGCAATAAAAACTGCAAATGTTTGTAAAACTCCAACCAAAGCTTTGGGATTCAAACCACTGCCTGTAACTAGTATGAAGGGGAGAGTTTTATTCTCAAAAGCAAGAGAATTTACTGGGAAAGCATCCTTTGTGAAGTTATGAGTTACAATAAAATAAGTGTACAGCAATGGGAGCTGGGGAGCATTTTTAAGCAATAAAATCAGCAAATATGTGTAAAACTCCAACCAAAGCTTTGGGATTAAAACCAGTGCCTGTAACTAGTATAAAGGGGAGAGTTCTACTCGAAAAGGCAAGAGAATTTACTGGGAAAGTATCCTTTGTGAAGTTATGTGTTAAAATAAAAAAAGTGTACAGCAGGTGCTGGGAAGCATTTTTAAGCAATAAAAACTGCAAATGTTTGTAAAACTCCAACCAAAGCTTTGGGATTCAAACCACTGCCTGTAACTAGTATGAAGGGGAGAGTTTTATTCTCAAAAGCAAGAGAATTTACTGGGAAAGCATCCTTTGTGAAGTTATGAGTTACAATAAAATAAGTGTACAGCAGATGGGAGCTGGGGAGCATTTTTAAGCAATAAAATCAGCAAATGTGTGTAAAACTCCAACCAAAGCTTCGGGATTCAAACCACCGCTTGTAACTAGCATAAAGGGGAAAGTTTTACTCTAAAAAGCAAAGAGAATTTACTGGGAAAGCATCCTTAGTGAAGTTATGAGTTACAATAAAAAAAGTGTCCAGCAGAGGGAGCTGGGAAGCATTTTTAAGCAATAAAAACAGCAAATGTATGTAAAACCCCAACCAAAGCTTTGCGATTCAAACCACTGCCTGTAACTTGTATAAAGGGGAGAGTTTCTCCTCTAAAAAGCAAGAGACTTTACTGGGAAAGCATCCTTTGTGAATTTAAAAGTGAAAATAAAAAAAGTGTACAGCAGGCGCTGCGAAGCATTTTTAAGCAATAAAAACAGCAAATGTGTGTCAAACTCCAACCAAAGCTTTGGGATTAAAACCAGTGCCTGTAACTAGTATAAAGGGGAGAGTTCTACTCGAAAAGGCAAGAGAATTTACTGGGAAAGCATCCTTTGTGAAGTTATGAGTTAAAATAAAAAAAGTGTACAGCAGGTGCTGGGAAGCATTTTTAAGCAATAAAAACTGCAAATGTGTGTAAAACTCCAACCAAAGCTTTGGGATTCAAACCACTTCCTGTAACTAGTATAACGGGAAGAGTTATACTCCAAAAAACAAGAGACTTTACTGGGAAAGCATCCTTTGTGAAGTTATGAATTACAATGAAAAAAGTGAACAGCAGAGGGAGCTGGGGAGCATTTTTAAGTAATAAAAACAGCAAATGTGTGTAAAACTCCAACCAAAGCTTTGGGGTTCAAACCACTGCCTGTAACTAGAATAAAGGGGAGAGTTTTATTCGAAAAACGAAGATACTTTACTGGGAAAGCATCCTTTGTGAAGTAATGAGTGAAAATAAAAAAAGTGTACAGCAGGCGCTGGGAAGCATTTTTAAGCAATAAAAACAGCAAATGTGTGTAAAACTCCAACCAAAGCTTTGGGGTTCAAACCACTGCCTATAACAAGTATAAAGGGGAGAGTTTTACTCTAAAATGCACGAGACTTTACTGGGAAAGCATCCTTTGTGAAGTTATGAGTTACAATAAAAAAAAGTGTACAGCAGGCGCTGGGAAGCATTTTTAAGCAATAAAATCAGCAATAGTGTGTAAAACTCCAACCAAAGCTTTAGGATTCAAACCACTGCCTGTAACGAGTATAAAGGGGAGAGTTTTTCTCCAAAAAGCAAGAGAATTTACTGGGAAAGCATCCTTTGTAAAGTTAGAAGTTACAATAAAAAAAGTGTACAGCAGAGGGAGCTCGGGAGCATTTTTAAGCAATAAAATCAGCAAATGTGTGTAGAACTCCAACCAAAGCTTTAGGATTCAAACCACTGCCTGTAACTAGTATAAAGGGGAGAGTTTTACTCTAAAAAGCAAGAGACTTTACTGGGAAAGCATCCTTTGTGAATTTAAAAGTGAAAATAAAAAAAGTGTACAGCATGCGCTGCGAATCATTTTTAAACAATAAAAAC